>NC_090744.1:105723442-105728442 GCF_036898095.1 Palaemon carinicauda | reverse complement strand
ATGCTGTGACAAAGCAAAGTTGCTTGTAGTGAAATGGCTATGCTGTGACAAAAGAAAGTTGCTTACAGCAAAAGGGCTATGCTGTGACAAAGCAAAGTTGCTCGTGGCAAAAGGGCTATGCTGTGACAAAGCAAAGTTGCTTGTGGCGAAATGGCTATGTTGTGACAAAGCAAAGTTGCTTGTAGCGAAATGGCTATGTTGTGACAAAGCAAAGTTGCTCGTAGCAAAATGGCTATGCTGTGACAAAGCAAAGTTGCTCGTAGCTAAATGGCCATGCTGTGACAAAGCAAAGTTGCTCATAGCAAAATGTCTATATGGTGACAAAGCAAATTTTCTTGTAGCGAAGAGGTTATTTTTAACAAAGCAAAGTTACTTGTAGCGAAGAAATCTATGCATGGCAAAGCAAAGGTAATTGCAGCGAAAGACTATGTTTTGACAAAGCAAAGTACCTCGTAGCAAAAGGGCTATGTTGTGACAAAGCAAAGTACCTCGTAGCAAAAGGGCTATGTTGTGACAAAGCAAAGTTGTTTGTAGCAAAAGAGACTTGTTTTGACAAAGCAACGTTGTTTATAGTGAAAGAAAAGTTGCTTGGAATGAAGGGGCTATGTTGTGACAAAGCACAGTTGCTTGTAGGAAAGGGGCTATGTTGTGATAAAGAAAAGTTGCTTGGAGTGAATGGGCTAAGTTTTATGTCCATAAAGACTACGAGAGAGAGAGAGAGAGAGAGAGAGAGAGAGAGAGAGAGAGAGAAACTCTCTGCATCTGACAGGTCGTATTTCCAAAGGTATTTCGCCTGGATAAAAAAAAATATAAAAAACCTCCTATAACTATGGAAGCCAACAGTTAAAATATCCGACATTACTGCACGCTGAAGTTTACGATCATTCGTTCAATGCAAAGAAATGTAAATTGGAATGCTGAGTATATTGGTGCCAATTTCTCTTTTCATATCTATGTCAGTTCCCAATTTTGTCGAAATTCATTGGGCTGTAACAATAACACCTTAAACCATCGATTTATGTACATTTCTGTCATTTATATATTAATGAATAGGTTTATATATTTACATACATACATACATACATACATATACCCTTCTTCTTCTTTTCCAATTTTTTTTTTTCCTTTTACGAAAAGACTCGAACGAAGACAATTACATTTCTTAATTATTATTTTGTATTCCAACCTTACACTAATAAATTTGATGAATAAACAACAAACCTAGATTAAACAAACATTAAGTATTGTTGTACAAATATGTAATTCTCTTATTTTCTAACAATCTGCCTCTTGTAGGCCTATATTCCATTGCTAGGCCTATATACAGCGAGACCCTCAAAGGGAAACGTATAAGATTGAGTAAACATTAAACCATAAAATGTTTACAAATGGAGAAGATTTATTCAGAACTTTGCAGAGATTTTAAAACCAGCTGACAAAGCGGTTTCTCTTATTTCTTTCCAATGTTATTATCATCATCAGTACAGGTTTGGATTCCCTTAATATTATCTCACTGTCTGTCGGTCGGTTTTCATTATGGTTCTGTTTAGTGAGGTCATTCAACATAATTTTGGATACCATTAATATCATCTCACGATCCTTTTGTTTGTCTGTCTGTCTGTTTTCAAAGGGTTCTGTCTGGTAAGGTAATTCGGTATAAACATAATTTCCATTAAGCACAAAATTTCAGGATCACACATATCTACTTGCAATGTATTTTATATAGTTTAAACTCTTTCTATTAAGGTTATTAACTGCTACTAATGATGATACTAATATTACAACTACAAAAAGAAATAATAAATAATACAAATGATACTATTTAATCTTACCTGTGCTCGATAGGCCTTTCAGCGCAGGTAATTTGATAGCAGTTGAGAGAACTTGAAACCTGTGAATGCTTCAGTTATGCACTTTCATGACAAAAATATTTCCTGAAATGAAAAAAAAAAAAGGAAATTACCACCTGTCAGTTAGGATTATTTTATATTTAATAAGGTTTAGTTTATGTCCACATAAAAAGAATAATATAATTTTCCAGTTGTGTCAATCTGGTTTTGATTAGTGAGGTTGGTTTAAAGGCTTAAAGGCCACTTATGAATAGCAGAGGCAAGGGAGAGTGACAATGCTTTAACTAGCAGGACAATGACCAGACTCCTAGAGACTGACCATATATACAATTGATCAGCACCCAAGGCCTATCTCCACTCAAGCTAGGACCAGAAAGGACCAGGCAATGGCTGCTGATGACTCAGTAGGTACACCTATAGGCTCCCTCAAACCTAGATCCTTAGCTCACAAGGATGGTGAGGTTGCAGACACTAAAGAAACTATCGAACTTGAGCCAGGACAGACCCCAGTTCGGCAAGCGCCAGGGAAGGACGTTTTCAATATATATTTTTTTGATTATTGACAATAGTTTATGATTAATCTATGCCCTGAAATAAGGGCAAATAAGTGCAGTGATACATTCTGGCCTACTTTGAAAACCAAATAACAATATGTTCACTTTTAAAATGATATAGCGAATCAAATATAAATGTTGCTGACCACCAAGACAAATCTTCTTATCTGTTATTGTTCCCAAAACAAAATGAAGTATAATTCCGGCCGATTATTATTCTCACTACATATTTACATAAGATTCAATTAAAACTGTCATTGAATGTAAAATAATATAAATATTTTATATATCTTTCATCTGATATAAATTGTCAGTAAAATATCTATTGAAATTTTGTTATTCATCATATATCTGTATAATCGAGTTTCAATATCCTTTGAATAATTCATTTTCTACCTCTTCAATAAAATATGGTATTGAAATTCCTGTGTTGTAATATTCTATATTGAAGGAATTTATAATTATAGTATTCTAATTAGTTTGATTTTCATAAGCTCATTTTGATTCAATTTTGTGCTTAAGCTTCAATTATTCATATGTATTTAATGTTTGGCCATGTTGAGAGAATGGAAAATGGCTGTCTGCTAAAGAAGGTGATGAATGCAAGAGTTGATGGGAGAAGTACGAGAGGAAGGCCAAGGTTTGGGTGGATGGATGGAGTGAAGGAAGCTCTGGGTGATAGGAGGATAGATGTGAGCGAGGCAAGAGAGCATGCTAGAAATAGGAATGAATGGCGAGCGATTGTGACGCAGTTCCAGTAGGCCCTGCTGCTGCCTCCGATGCCTTAGATGACCGCGGAGGTAGCAGCAGTAGGGGATTCAGCATTATGAAGCTTCATCTGTGGTGGATAATGTGGGAGGGTGGGCTGTGACACCCTAGCAGTACCAGCTGAACTCGGTTGAGTCCCTTGTTAGGCTGGGAGGAACGTAGAGAGTAGAGGTCCCCTTTTTGTTTTTGTTTCTTTGTTGATGTCGGCTACCCCCCAAAATTGGGGGAAGTGCCTTGGTATATGTATGTATGTATGTATTTAATGTATAATTAAATGATGCGCTCCAAAAACACAGAACAGGCAAAGTCCTTCTCTTAAAGCTTTCGTACATTAATCAAAGAAGATTTTATAAATACTTGTTTCGTAGATAAAAGTCTTGACACCTTTTGATTATTTTTTTTCCAGTATGAACATGTTTTCTATTAACTTTGAATTCTTCTGCCATTATCTACCGTCCTATAAAACCATGTTCGGACGCCAAAATTTTACAGGTGTCTCTTTCAAAAATACGCTTACAATACCATCTCTCTCTCTCTCTCTCTCTCTCTCTCTCTCTCTCTCTCTCTCTCTCTCATTGATTAAATTACATAAATTATATTATTTACATTGGTCATAAATCCTGGTTTATATAAATAGTAGCTTGGCAGATAATATGTTTACACACAAGTAAATTTGCCTTGATCTGCACTTATGTTTGAAGTTCACATCAACAAAAATGAAAAAAAAAAATGGACATTGCATAAAATATTTGCATTCAATACTTTAGTCCAAAATTACAAAAATTACTTGCATATGAAAATAGTTGAACTATTAAATCTATAAGCATACTAACTGGTTGATTAGTATGCTTATATCTCCCTTATATAATAAGGAACAAGTATAAGTCTCTTTATCTCTATAATATATATATATATATATATATACATATATATATTTACACATATATGTATATACATGTACATTATATAGATATATATATATATATATGTGTGTGTGTATATATATATATATATATATGTGTGTATATATATATATATATATATTTATATATATATATGTGTATATA
Organism: Palaemon carinicauda; assembly: GCF_036898095.1. Lineage (NCBI taxonomy): Eukaryota > Metazoa > Arthropoda > Malacostraca > Decapoda > Palaemonidae > Palaemon > Palaemon carinicauda. Next base: position 105,724,203 of record NC_090744.1, on the reverse strand, counting down.
TATATATATATTATATATATATATGTGTGTGTGTGTGTGTATATATATATATATATATATGTATATATATACATATATATATATATATATATATTACGATTAAAATCGTGGCCGTATGGTTGATGACCGGAATTTGACCTTTTGCTTGACTTTGACCTTGGACTCAACCTTCACCTTCGTCCTTAACATGTATTAATTGACGTGGACTTTCATACATTCGAATATGAACCAAGTTTGAAATCTCTGTGACAACGATGTTCAGACTTATGGCTGATTAACTGAATTAGACATTTTGCTTGATTGTGACCTTGACTTTGACCTTCCAATATCTAATCATTTCCAGCTTTTTACATAGCAGTTAATCCCTGTAAGTTTCATTACTCTACGATCAAAATTCTGGCAAGGAAGCTGTTCACAAACAAACACACTCATACAATCATACAAACAGGGGCGAAAACATAACCTCCATCAAACTTTGTTGGCGAACATTTTGCTTGACCGTGACCTTGACCTTTACCTTCCAAAATTTAATCATGTCCAGCTTTTTACATAACAGTTAATTCCTGCAAGTTTCATTACTCTACGATTAAAATTGTGGTCAGGAAACTTCACAGACTCACACAAACACACAAACAGGGTTGAAAACATAACCACCTTTCAACTTCGTTGGTGGAGGTAATAATAATAACAATAGTATCAGAGGTCATCTCGCCCCCTCCTATAGGAGTCAAGGTGAAGTTTGGCTGTCGAACTTCGAGGGG
>NC_090744.1:105700942-105718442 GCF_036898095.1 Palaemon carinicauda | reverse complement strand
ACGCCACATCGAGTCCCACCCCATCCCGCATAGGTGACACATCGAGTACATCCAGCATAGATGACACATCGAGTACTACCTCGGCACGCATGGACGGAACATCAAATCCTGGCTCGGCCCGCGTGGACGGCGGATTGAGTCCTACTCCGGCCGGCATGGATGTCAGATCAAGTCCTGCCTCGGCCCGTGTGGACATCAGATCGAGTGTTACATCGGTCCGTATGGACAGCACATTGAGTCTAAGTCAGGCCTGCAAGGATAGCATACCGAGTCCTACCCCAGCCTGCATGGACGTCAGATGGATTCCTACCTTGGCCTGTGTGAGCGTCAGATGGAGTCGTGCCTCGGCCTGAGTGGACAAAAGATTGAGTCCTGGCTCCTGCCCACATAGATAGCACATCGAGTCCTACCCCAGCCCACAAGGACGTCAGATCGAGTCCCATCCCGGCCTGGATGAACGGCCATTGAGTCCTACCACGGCCCGCATGGATGTCATATCAAGTCCTACCTAGCCTTCATGGCAGCTATATCGAGTCTTGCCTCAGCCAGCGTGGATGTCAGATCGAGTCATACTTCGGTCAACATTCACGGCTCATTGTGTCCCCCACCGACCCGCATGGACATCGGATCGAGTTCGATCCCGGCTTGCATGGACAGCATATCGAGTCCTGGCTTGGCCTGTTCGGACATCAGGTCGAGTCCTAGCTTGGCCTGCATGGACATCAGGTCGAGTCCTGCATCGGCCTCCTTGGACATCAGTTCGAGTTCTGCTTCGGTCTGTGTGGACATCAGGTCAAGTCCTGCTTCGGCTTTCAGGGATGACAGATCGAGTCCTGACTTAGCCCACGTGGACCGGAGGAGTCCTAACTCGGCCAACGGGCCTGCATGGATGGCAAACTGAGTCCTTCCTCGGCCTGCAGGGATGGCAGATTGAGTTCTACCTCGGCCTGCATGGACAAAATAAGGAATCCTATATCAGTCCACATGGACGACAGATCGAGTTCTGCTTTGACCAGTAAGCTTAAGCAGTTTATTGAGTAGGTTACTGCCGTTATAAGTTACCACGGGGTGAGGTGGGGTTTGGTCTGGTTTGGCTGACATTCTAACGATTATCTTTTTAGAGGAAACTGGGACTGAAACTTTAGATCTTTAAAGTATTAGAGATATTCACTGAATTGTCTGGATGAATGTATTGAGAGGAGAATCCAACAGTAGAAATATATCCCACTGCAATAGATTGACCGAAAGTATACCCATTCAATGGACTTCATGAACGAAAATAGAATAAGTTAGTGGAAAAGGAAATTGATAAAGTAATAAGGCTTAAGGGAGATATGATGAAGAGGAGGATTCTTGGGACATATTTCGTATTTCTTCGGTTTCTGGCAAATGCTTTTCATTCTGAATTTATACTACTGTTTTGAGTTTTCTCATGTTTTTCTCAAAGCAAAAAGCCTTTTATAAAAGACTATGAATCTGTATTTTGAATTGCCACACTAAACAAGGAAAATAGGGGAATTAACTCCTTTTTTCCTGCATAAAAAGTGGGATCTTAACTGACTTTAAAAATTAAACTTAGATTTATTTACAATAAAAGTTTTCCTTCCTGAATTTTAATCCTATAAGCCGTCCTTTCAGGATTAAAATTGCTTTCGAGAAATCTGCCGAATTTCTTGCAACAATAGTGTGTTATCACCATCTCAGATGGTCGAGAAATCATCAAAAATATGTGTGTGTGTCTACGTGTGTCCAGAAAGATTGATAACCTTATGCTCATACCCACAAATTTGCCTTTTACCTTGCATAACAGACCAGAGAGATATATGCGTAGGTGACATTCACTGAAAAGAGCATTACACATCATGTCCTTCCTTTGTTGAAATATGAGTTTCAGAAACACTCAAATGTTCACCAAATAAAATTTTCTGTTTGATCTATGGCATGCGTCACAACAGATATTTTAAAAGATATTTAAGATAAGCCCAGGTGAAAAATCAACTAAACTCTACATTCGGATTCCATCATCAAACACATGATACACAACGCACAAGATATGTTTAAAATTTTACTTTGTGCGCTGGCGTTTGGAGACAGCCTTTTTTTATGTTCTCGTTGATCACAGGGAAATGGAATTTTGGATTCCATCTCTCCAGCCTAAAAGAGTCAACATCCGAATTTGGGTGAGAAAACTCAATACCTGAAACGCAAGTGTTTGTAAAAGTTGTTCGGATGTGAAGAGGATTTTTTTTTTCCCCTTAACAGAGGACAAAACTTTAACAAACATTTTCCAATACCAGAAGAGAAAGGAGACAGACAGACAGACAGACAGAATTGGGGAAGAAATTTTTCCACAACGAGCAAGGAAAGAATCAACCGATTCATGGATTGTTCAATTTAACTCGATGGAAAAACTGCTTTCATCTATAAATAGATTAAATAAAATAATGCAAACAAACTCATCGCGTCTGTATTGTGTCTCAGAATGAGTAATACAGTTTTTGTATGAATATCAACTTATTTATATAGAGAAGTATAACAAAAAAATGACATATGGAGATTATATATATATATATATATATATATAGTATATATATGTATATATATATATATAGTATATATATGTATATATATATATATATATATTGTTTGTGTGTATGTATCTATATTCATATGCATGTGCGTGCACGTGTCTTTAAAAAAATGTTTAAATGTTTTACGTGATCCTCCCTCGCATCATCCACCAGAAATAAATCTTTCCCTTTTCTCTTCCCAATACATTAGTCATTGTAATCACACTTTATTCACAGTAATTCATCACGTTCTGTCCTCCTCTGCATTCTCTCTCTCTCTCTCTCTCTCTCTCTCTCTCTCTCTCTGTCATTATTATTTTTCCTCACATATCCAATGAAATAAAGCCTCTTTCTTTCTCTCCTGCCATGTCAGGATCAGCAATGTACCGGACGTACAATGTTATTCAGGCACAGCTGAATTGCCTTACATCTGATCTATATATACATATATATATATATATATATATATGTGTGTGTGTGTATATATTATAAATATAAGTATGTATATAGTATACATGTACTTATATACTGTACATATGTATATATACAGTATAATACACAAATTATATATATATATATATATATATACATATGTATGTATATTAAATATATATATATATATGTATATGTATATATACATACATACTGTTCATATGTATATATACAGTATAATAAACATATATATATATATATATATATATTTATACACATATATATTTCTACATATACATATAAATATATAAATATATACATGTACATATACTTATGCATATGTATATGCATATATATATATATGTATACACATATACATATATACATATATATATATATATATATATGTACAGTATATACATATACATATGTATGTACATATATATATATATATATATACATATATATATACATACATATATATATATATATATATATACCTATATATACATATATATATACAATATATATATATATATATATATACCTATATATACATATATATATACAATATATATATATATACATATATATATATATATATATATAAACATACATACATATATACATTATATATATATATATATATATATACAGTAAATATATGTATATATATAATGAACGACTGATATACTTATTCTTACACGAGGCATCATCTGTTCAAAAACCATTTCTGTAATGAGAGTTGGCCTCATTCTCTTTAAAGTATTTTTGCCTTATCATCATAAATCCCTCAAAAAGTATCAGCGATTAATCACCATAAATCCCTTGAAATCCAGTTTGAAATTCTTCTTCGCATAATACCCTTAATATCTAAGACAAATGGAGACTTATCTCTCCATAATCCACTAAGCAGATTAAGCCTAATAAGTATGCAAATGCTCTGTTGACTGGTTTCAAATGTCTTAATCATAGAAATGGGAAAATTGGTCATTTATGGTAATGATCTTTATAGATATTAAAATGTTAAAGATACTTGAAATACTTTGGGAAGATAATAGAGGACAATGGGATCATACTTTGTTTTTGTACATTCTATATGACTATTCATTTTGCATTGTAGAAATTACATATCGCTATGATCAACAAAGCTGTACTAGATTGGTTTGCTGTGAGAAATCAGACAAAAATTCGCCACCAATTGCACTGGTCAGCGTGATGAAGAAAACTGGCTAAAACCCAGACATGAGGCAGCCTTTGTTCTGCAGTAGAGTAGAAATAGCTGCATTTTTGTTGTTGTTGTTGTTGTTGTTTTTGTTATTTATTACTGACCCTTTATTCCCCATAGAAAGGTTTGTATCCATTCTGCAAATATGAACAGTTTTTTCTTTATTAGATGATCCTAATTAAAATGTGTTGCCTACATATTAAAATGCTGTTAAATTTACAACTAAACAGAAAGTAATTCATAAGCTTTTTTTGGCAATAGTAGCTATTTTTAAAATTATATAGAGAAACTCCAGTTACCCTCCCACCTACAAGTTTGAAGTAATTAATAGAACTATAAAATTAAATACAAAATTTTCGACTTCATCTGCGAGAATCAAAAATAAATATTTCATATTTAGACTTTCTATGATAAAAAAGACGCATCCCGAAATATTGATTTTTTTTTTTTTTTTAAATCAGTCTTAGGTTCTCGCACAGCTACACCAATGTTTGAGAAGAGAGAAACAAAAGAAATTAATGGAATGGAAAGACATGAAGTCGATATTACAACCGAAAATGCCAAGAGATATTGAGTCTGAAAACGTTAGCAAAGCACGTAAAAGTGATAAACAACGCTGCTGCACGAACAGTCTCCAGTGTGTGTGTGTGTGTGTGTATGTGTGTGTGTGTGTGACTGCAAGCAAACGCAGAGAGAGAGAGAGAGAGAGAGAGAGAGAGAGAGAGAGAGAAACCTTTATCTGGAAAGTATCCAGGAAAACGCAATGTATGTGTGTGCGTCTGAGAGAGAGAGAGAGAGAGAGAGAGAGAGAGAGAGAGAGGGAGAGAGAGAGAGAGTATGCAAAACCATTATTTGGCGAATATCCAGTAAAACATAATGTATGAATGTGTGTCTGCAAGCAAGAGAGAGAGAGAGAGAGAGAGAGAGTGAGAGAGAGAGCCAATTTACTATTTTCCCTGTGTGTGAGAGAGAGAGAGAGAGAGAGAGAGAGAGAGAGAGAGAGAGAGCTTTGGAAAATACGAGGAGTACCACAGGGCAAAGGAGGCTACGTACAGTATGTCCCTCCGCTCCACAGAATAAACGACCAGCCAATATTAAGTCCACTTCTGACGAAGGCGAGAGCTATTTTATCGTCAGAAAGACAAGACAAGTGTTGCTTGACGCACAGGATAGGCCAATTGCCTTACCTCCAGACCACTCCCACGAGGGAAAACATACAAATAAAATAAGTTACAAATGAAAGAAAATATTACTTGGATAAACTACAAAAGTATTCTGTAAGACGGCGAGTTCGAACTCTTCCTTCCCCTAAGAAATCTCTTGGGAGACATTCATTCTCGTTCCTTGGAAGGTGGAAACTTTAAGGGCAAATACACACACAATGAAGTGTTAGGCTACTTCTGTATAACATCGGGTTCCAGACTTGATATTGGATTAAAGTAACCATCTTCTATCACCATATTATAGTATCAATTAATACTATCTCTCTCTCTCTCTCTCTCTCTCTCTCTCTCTCTCCCCAGATGCTGAAGCCTTGATGAGGATGGGGGGCTTAGGGATCAGCAGCTGGGGTCTTAATGATCAGTGGGAACTACTTCCCACTGGACCTCGGTGCCCAGCTGTTGATCCAACTAAATCAGTCAGCACTTTCTCTTTTACTTTTGGTTATTTCTTTTTTCTCCCATCTCTTCCTTCTGGGCTCGATATTGTTGACGACTTTGGCATGTTCGATTATACTTTGGATGCTGCTTTGGATTTGGCACAGTGTGGGATGGACGGCATTCCATCTCAACCTGTGCCAATTTAGACGCCATCACCCTCTGGCAGACCCCATTGGGTGCAGACCAAGTCTGTTAAGAGTCGGGCTCCAGTGATCTGCTTTTAAGTCACCCATATTTGCGGGTAATGGGTGACGCCAGGCATTGGAGTCGACGGTGGGAAGGGCTAACTACCCCCACTGACCAGTGTACGCCCATACTAAAGAGAGGCAGCCCCTCTCTAATAGAGGACTGGTCCCCGCTGAAGCCTCTTCTCGTGTTGGGCCACATGGGATAGGAGGACTGACATCCTCCGATAAGAGGTGGATAACCTGGCTTGCTCATAACAAAAAAACCCACCCCTCTGTTGACGACCTGGAAAATACAAACATGGACCTCGGCACAGACAGCTCCAACTCGGGTTCTAACATAGTAACGTTGGAACCTTATATTCGTTATGGAAATAATGATAAGAAAACACTAGAGAAGAAGAGAGAGAGTGTGAGAAATGATGATTGTACCCAAAGATATAGAAAAATAGAAGTATTACCTGGTCACTAAGAAGTAGTGAATTATGAAAAAAATTTTATCTTAGAATTTGAAAACGGAAGAAATGAGCGTTCAAATGTTTTCAAAGCTAACAGAAAAATAGTCAATTTATGTGGAGGGCAGTCAAAAATTTTACCCCAAGGAAATGGAAGTCTCTTGATAGAGACACTATCCCCATTACAAGGTGAAAGGCTAAAAACACTGACAACATTGGATGGTCATTGTGTAAAATGCATTTCGCACCCTACTTTCAACCAGAGTAGAGGTGTGATTATGCTCCAGAATTGCTGGATATAGAGGAAAAAGAAATTGAGGATGAACTGAAAAGTAAAGGAGTAGTTAAAGTAGTCAGAATGAGAAAGGGAGTTGGAGAACAACGTATTCCTCTTGCTACTTTGATTATAACATTTGATCAATGTAGATTACCAAATGTTATTAAGGCTGGTTGGCTATCTTTGAAGGTGAAACCTTATATCCCTTCACCATTGCGATGTTATCATTGCCAAATGTATGGCCATTTAAGCCAGAAATGCAAAGAAAAGGTAAATAATAAGCCAGCTGTTTGTGCCAACTGTGGAAAAAGTAGCCATGGAGTATGCAGAGAAAACCGTAATTGCATACATTGTGGGGAAGCACACCTAGCTATACATACATATATATATATATATATATATATATATAAATTGCATTAAGTTTATTTTTGAAAAAGAAATTCAGGCCATTAGGACCATGGAAAGGGTTACTTTTAAAGAGGCTCGTAAAAGAGCTCTTGAAAAGCAGATAAGACCAGGGCAACCTTTTTCAATGGTTCTGAAGAAAAACTTGCCAAACCACACTGACGAAAATTATATTTCTACTTCTAATATGAAGAAACAAATGAAAGTAGTTAAAGAGGTTGAAAGTCCCATCGAAAATCTATGTCCAGAAATTGTAGAAAAATCAAAACAGATACTCAAAGATCTGACAGTTATTCAAAAGCCAACTACTCCGATTCTAAACAATAGTACAAACCTCTCACAGTCCGTGTCCTTGCCCGATCTGATGGAGGTTTCACTTGAAACTAATTTACCTGGTGAACCTGTAGCGGGGAAGGTGCAAAAACCTGACAGATCACAACCTTTTAATTGAAAAAGAGAGAGACCTCCATCTCTCTCGCCTCCTACCATAAGAAACATTAAAGTCACGACTTCAAATAAATATGATATCTTGTCTGCTGATGTTTCTGATCAACTAGAAGGTAAATTGAACCAATCAGAAATTCAAGTTGAGGTCCACCATCCTCCTCAACAATTAGATCAAAAGGACACAAAGAAAAAGAGGAACACAAAACCCACTATATTCAAGATCCTCTCTAGAGATACCACTGGGGAAATATTGTTAGATCAAATATTGCCAATGGGAAGACTTCATCTAAGATGTCCTTCCAAAAAATAAATCATAGTTTTTTCCACCATTCTGCAATGGAATTGCCAGGGTTTAAGGGCGAAATATGAAGAACTTAAGCTCCTCATACGTGAGCACTCCCCTATAACTGTATGTCTACAAGAAAGCAAGCTTGATGCTAATACTCCTTGTCCTCGAGAGTTTATTAGGACACCATATGATTAACGAGCAGGAGACATGGGGGAAGTATTATATACGTTCGTCGAGATGTTCCCCATCCCTACGGGCCAACCAAGGGAAAGGCCCGTGCCAACAACAAGTGTTGGCTTTAATACCCCAACAAATGTTCCCCATATATCTTTGTCTATCTGTACCCCTCTGCAGGCAGTGGTTGTACAGATTGATATAAGGAGAAAATACACAATCTGTTCTCTTTACTTGCCTTCAAATGATAACCTCTCATATGATAATATAGTAGAGGGTGATTAAATTAGTTATAAAAAATAATTAGTTGACTATTGCATTATATTCTAATAAGTTCCCACAAAAAGGGTCGGAATATTAACCACACGCATGAGAGAGAGAGAGAGAGAGAGAGAGAGAGAGAGAGAGAGAGAGAGCTTCAATGTTCTCAGTATGCTGCAAATAATAATAAATCAATTAGGAATTAGAAAATCAATTAAATTTCAAAATTTTTGTAAGAAAATTGTTAGAAAAGAAAAGGGGATAAAATTCTGTCCTATAATGATATTCTCCTATTGCTTACTCAAAGAATCTAATAGGAGAACTACCCATTTCAACCTTTTTAACATGTACAAAACACGACTCGGACTGGTTCTTTATACCAGGAAATTATATTTATTACTGAGTGGGGGATACCCTCAACGTGCAAAAAAGGTTTGCATATCGCAATGATCAACAAAGCTGTACTAGATTGGTTTGCTGTGAGTAATCACACAAAAATCTCCCACCATCACCCAACTGAACTGGTCAGCGTAATGATGAAAGCTGGCCAACCCCATGACACGAGGTGGCCTTTGTCCTGCAGTAGACTAGAAATAGCTGCATTTGTTGTAGCTGTTGTTATTATTGTTGTCGTTGTTGTTGTTTTTTTTTATTACTGACCTTCTATTCTCCTAGAATGGTTTATATCCATTCCGAAATTAGGAACAGCTCCTTCTTTATCAGTAGATCCAATTAAAATGTGTTGCCTACATATTAAAATGCTGTGAAATTTACTCCTAAAGAGAAAGTAGTTTCATAATAATTTTTTGCCATGAGTAAAGTTTTGAACATTAAACATAAAAACTCCAGTTATCCTCTCTCCTACAAGTTTGAAGGAAATTATAGAACTATGAAATAGAATACAAAGTCTTTAATTTCATCTGAGAGAAGAAAAAAATAACTATTTGTCCACATAGACTTTCTTTGATGAAAAAGGCGCATCCCGAGATATTGATAATTATTTTTTTTTTAAATCAGTCTTAGGTTCTCGCACAGCTACACCAATGTTTGAGAAGAGAGAAACAAAAGAAATTAATGGAGTGGAAAGACATGAAGTCGATATTACGACCGAAAATGCCAAGAGATATTGAGTCTGAAAACGTTAGCAAAGCACGTAAAAGTGATGAACAACGCTGGTGCACGAACAGTCTCCAGTGTGTGTGTGTGTATGTGTTGTGTGTGACTGCAAGCAAACACGAGAGAGAGAGAGAGAGAGAGAGAGAGAGAGAGAGAGAGAGAGAATCAAAAACCTTTTCAGAGAAAATATCTAGGGAAACTCAATATATGTATGTGCGTCTGCAAACAAACAACAGAGAGAGAGAGAGAGAGAGAGAGAGAGAGAGAGAGAGAGAGAAACCTTTATTTGGAAAATATCCAAGAAAAATAATACATGTGTGTGCGTCTGAGAGAGAGAGAGAGAGAGAGAGAGAGAGGAGAGAGAGAGAAACCTTTATCTGGAAGATATCCAGGAAAACAATGTATGTAAAAGAGAGAGAGAGAGAGGAGAGAGAGAGAGAGGAGAGTGTGTGTGTGTGTGTGTGTGTGTTTTAGAAAATATGAGTAGAAACACACAGAGAAACCTTTATCTGGAAAATATCCAGGAAAACAATGTATGTAAAGAGAGAGAGAGAGAGAGAGAGAGAGAGAGAGAGAGAGAGAGAGAGTGTGTGTTTTGGGATATTAGAGGAGAAACACAGGGCAAAGGAGACTACGTACAGTATGTCCCTCCGCTCCACAGAATAAACGACCAGCCAATATGAAGTCCACTTCTGACGAAGGCAAGAGCTATTTTATCGTCATAAAGACAAGACAAGTGTTGCTTGACGCACAGGATAGGCCAATTGCCTTACCTTCAGAGCACTCCCAAGAGGGAAAACATAAAAATAAAATAAGTTACAAAAAGAAAGAAAATATTACTTGGATAAACTACAAAAAAGTATTCTTCAGACGGCGAGTTCGAACTCCTCCTTCCGGTAAGAAATCTCTTGGGAGACATTCATTCTCACTCCTTGGAAAGTGGAAACTTTAAGGGCAAATACACACACATGGAAGTGTTCGGTTACTTCTGTATAACATCGGGTTCTAGATTTGATAATGGATTCAAGTAACCATTTTTTTATCACCATAATACGGTTTCAGTAACTCTCTCTCTCTCTCTCTCTCTGTATATTATATATATATATATATATATATATACACACACACATATATATATATATATATATAAAATGGGTCAAAAATGTTGAATTTTCTGAAAAGTATGAAAAGTAGAAGTTATTATTATTATTAGTATTACATTTGTTATTGAACATGCTATAGAAATTCAGTGTCTATCGCGTTTTCTTTCAGATACCTAAAAAATACGACATTAAACATGTATGATACCAATATAAGCTTTCGAAAAAATAAACATTCCTACTTTTGCCATCTATAAAAAATATAATAAATCTATTTAAGCTGTAATGTTACGGATACGAGCATACTAGATTAAACTCGCCATTCTTTGCAAGGTTTTTTCTCTTTTCCCAACTTTCTCCATAAAGGGGGAAACTGCAATATATTTTTCAAACCATTTTCTCGGTCGCCAATCAATCAATCACTCTCCCTCTACGTTCATTTTCCATCGCCTCCGCATCTTTCAATCACGCCTGTGACCTTTATAACTTATTCTTCCTCTCTTGCAACAGAACCCGTTGTGAGATATATCTAATATCAATAGTGTAGATGCAGAATATAAATCTTTTTTTTTTTTTAAATTACGTTTCATATAAAAGGGTTTTTAAAGTAAGTTTCATGTCAAGGTGTTTTATATTACGTTTCATGGGGTAAGTGTTTTTAAATTAAGTTTCATATTGAAGTGTTTTTTAAATTACGTTTCATATTGAAGTGTTTTTAAATTACGTTTCATATTGAAGTGTTTATAAATTACGTTTCATATTGAAGTGTTTTTGAATTACGTTTTATACTGAAGTGTTTTAAAATTACGTTTCGTGTGAATTCTTGTACAAAAAAGCCTGTCAGTTAAAATATCATAAATTATCATCAAGTTAATGGAAAGTAACCAACTGAAACAAAGTGATTCCCATGTATACAGATGGTTCTTATCTGACTTGGTATAAAAAAAAAGAAAAATTATTCTGACACGTTTGATTGATTGATCATTCCAAAAAAAAAAAAAAAAGAAAAAGGAAATTCTCATGACAAGAATATTATTTCTCCAGATTTTTAGGAGTGAAATATTGGCGAATGAATGAATGTTTTTTAAATTATGCTGTTTCTATTTTAGCCAATACAATTTTAAAACGATGGTGAACATATTTTCCAAACCACCTATCAAAATCAATATATTGGATCACACCTGCCCGAAAACACTTTTAATTTTACCGTGAAATAAAATGTTGTAAGTGGTAGGTTGAAATAGTATAAAAAAATATATATCTTTTTACTTCAGTCATGCCTTTGGCGAAATGTAATATTCAGTAAAAGAATAAAAAAACAATATACGTTTTTAAAAACTTTGATGATTAAATTGATTTTGTTATTGTTTATGCCTACGGGGGGGTGGGGGGGAAGAGACTGACTTAATTCAATTTATTCTGATGAAAGGGATTTTTCAGTAGATTGTTTCGTAGTTACAATCCGGCTAACCAGAATGGACCATCTGGATGACAATAGCAAATACTAATGTGTCTATTGTCTGCGATTTTCTTTAACTCTGACTATTTATTATGAATAAAATGTTTCAGTCTATTGGGGCATGATATTACTTCTTATGAAACAAAGGACAATCTTTCTGGGATGTAAACGAAAAAAAAATATGTGTCATTGTGTATGTGCAATTATTATTATTATTATTGCTTGCTAAGATACAACCCTACTTGAAAAGCTGGATGCTATAAGCCCGGGGGCTCCAACAGGGAAAATAGCCCAGTGAGGAAAGGAATCAGGAAAAATAAAATATTTTAAGGGCGAGTAACAACATTAAAATAAATATTCCTATATAAATTATAAACACTTCAACAAAAATAGTGGAAGAAAAATAAGATAAAATAGTGTGCCTGAGTGTAACCTCAAGCAAGAGAACTCTAACCTTAGACTGTGGAAGACCATGGTACAGATGCCATTGCACTACCTAAGACTAGAGAACAATGGTTTGATTTTGGAGTGTCCTCCTAGAAGAGCTGCTTACCATTTTCCAGTTTTTCTAACGTCAATACGAGTATATAAGTGATCCTATTGCTTCGCTTCATCAGTCAGCTAAAATCTGTAATAAAATCGGTGAAGTATAAAACAAAATGGATGTTTAACGAAAGGGGTATGTTGTGATAAAGGAGAACTGCTCGTAGCAAAGGGGCGATGCTCTGACAAAGGAAAGTTGCTCGTAGAAGAAGGGCTATGCTGTGACAAAGGAAAGTTACTCGTATGAAAAGGGCTATGCAGTGATGAAAGAAAGTTGCTCGTAGAAAAAGGACTTTGCTATGACAAAGGAAAGTTGCTTGTAGTGAAATGGCTATGTTGTGACAAAGCAAAGTTGCTCGTAGCAAAGGGGCTATTCTCTGACAAAGGAAAGTTACTCGTAGAAAAAGGTCTATACGGTGATAAAAGAAAGTTGCTCGTAAAAAAAGGGCTATGCTATGACAAAGGAAAAGTTGCTTAAAGCAAAAGGGCTATGCTATGACAAAGCAAAGTTGCTCGTAGCTAAATGGCTATGCTGTGACAAAGCAAAGTTGCTCGTAGCTAAATGGCTATGCTGTGACAAAGCAAAGTTGCTCGTAGCAAAATGGCTATGCTGTGACAAAGCAAAGTTGCTCGTAGTGAAATGGCTATGTTGTGACATAGCAAATTTTCTTGTAGCGAAGAGGTTATTTTAAACAAAGCAAAGTTACTTGTTGCGGAAAACGCTATGCTTGGCAAAGCAAAGGTAATTGCAGCGAAAGACTATGTTTTGACAAAGCAAAGTTCTTCGTAGCAAAGGGGCTATGTTGTGACAAAGGAAAGTTTTTTGTAGCGAAAGGACTTTGACAAAGCAAAGTTTTTTGTAGCAAAAGGACTTTGACAAAACAAAGTTTTTTGTAGCGGAAGGGCTGTGACAAAGCAAAGTTGTTTGTAGCGACAGGGGCTATGCTTTGACAAAGCAAATTTGCTTGCAGTAAAAGGACTATATTTTGACAATTCAAAGTTGTTTGTAGTGAAAGGGCTACATTTTGATAAAGGAAAGTTGATTGTGTCTAAAGAACTATATTGTGACAAAGCAAAGTTGTTTGTGGAGAAAGAGCTACGTTTTGATAAGGCAACGCTGTTTATAGTGAAAGGGATATGTTTTCACAAAGCACAATTCCATGTAGAAAAGGGGCTATGTTGTGACAAAGTGAAGCTGCTCGTAGTAAAAGGGATTAAGTTTTGACAAAAAGTTGATTGTAGTGAACAGTGAGCTGAACAAATGGATCACGCTTTGGAAGAACACGGAAGCTTAATGAATAGTGGATGCAGAAGTACAGTTCATCAATAACAGTTTTCTCTGAATCTTTCGCGTTGGAAGGAAAAGTTTCTCTTTGATAAACACTATGAAAAACGTATTGTTTGATAAAGGTCTGTAGAAAATGCAATTTAATTGACAAGGAAGATCATTGTGGATATAAATAAATCCAATTTTAGATGATAACTTTGGTTAGAAATTTAATTATGAACTTAACATAGTTACCATGAACTTGTTCATTTAGTGTCTGTATACCGTAATATTATCAAGCTCTTAACGTTCTATTATGTAAAACAGACGTCAATTAAGAAATAAAAAAAAATTCTGACACTTAAATGGTCAACCTATTTCACGATATATATATATATATATATATATGTATATATATATATATATATACATATATATATATACATATATATATACATATTTATATACATATATATATATACATATATATACATATTTATATACATATATATATATATATATATATATATTTCATGCTATCGTTATCCTATGGCTAACTTTATGTTTGCCAATTCCTCTCTATAAGGCAAAACACGCAGTTTTATATCTTCACTTTTCAACAGGAAATTTTGACATGGTACTGCTCTTCCAGAGCTGAGAAGATGCATCCCTGGAAATAACAAAAATTGTAGTTTGAAAGTAAATTCAGGATTTAACGTTAGTCTGAATCGTACTACATTGGATCGTATTTAAGGAATAGCATTTTTCAGGAATGTGAGGTTTGTATATATATTCTCTCTCTCTCTCTCTCTCTCTCTCTCTCTCTCTCTCTCTCTCTTTCCCTCATATATTCTATATTTGGCATTGTTGTTTATAGGGAATCGAAAATGGGTAAAATCTAAGCGAATGAAAAAAGAAATTAAAACAATTACATAAGGAAAGTTTATAATTTTGATATACTGTAGTTTCTCACCCTATGTATATCATGGAATTGTACGATTGTCGTATATATTGCAAGGTAAAGAGGAATCAAAGAAATGTTTGAAAATTAATTATATTTTGTAAGATTTGCATCGTAATATATATATATATATATATATATATATTTCACTTTTTGAGTAGGGATACCTTAATGTGGTATTAAGGTTTGTGCATTACCATGACCAGCAAGGATGTACTAGTCAGGGACACCCATACTAGGCTGTTTGCTTTAAGAACACTGAATCCTACTCCAGCCCTGATGAATGGCACTTCGAGTCCTAACTCGGCCGGCATGGACGGCACTTCGAGTCCTACCCCTGTAACAGATAGATGGCATATCGATTCCTCCTCCAGCACGTATGGACAGCATATCAAGTCCTACCTCGGCCCAAGTGAACGTACATTCAAGTCTTAACTCGTCCCACATTGATGGGAAATCGAGTCCTAATCCAGCCCGTGAGGATGTCAGATTGAGTCCTACCTCGGCCCGCATGGATGACACATCGAATCCTGCCTCAGCCCGTGTGGACATCAGATCATGTCCTATTCCGGCCTGCATAGACATCACATTTACTGCCTCGGCCCAAGTGTACATTAGATCAAGTACTAAACCAACCCAAATAGACGGCACGTTGAGTCCTACACGGGCCCGAATGGATGTCCGGTTGAGTCCTATCTCGGCCCGCATGGAAGGCACATTGAGACCTACCAAGGCCCGCATAAGACAGAGCGAGTCCTACTTCGGCCCGCATGGATGGTACATAGAGTCCCTCCCCGTCCTGCATGGACAGCCCATCGAGTCACACCCCGTCCTGCATGGACAGCACATCGAGTCACACCCTGTCCTGCATGGACGGCACATCGAGTCCCACCCCGTCCTGCATGGACGGCACATCGAGTCCCACCCCGTCCTGCATGGACGGCACATCGAGTCACACCCCGTCCTGCATGGACAGCACATCGAGTCCCACCCCGTCCTGCATGGACGGCACATCGAGTCCCACCCCGTCCTGCATGGAGGGCACATCGAGTTCCACCCCGTCCTGCATGGATGGCAAATCGAGTCCTGGCTTGGCCTTCGTGGACGTCAGATGGATTCCTGCCTCGGACCATGTGGACGTCATATGGAGTTGTGCCTCGGCCACTGTGGACGTCAGATGGAGTTGTGCCTCGGCCCCTGTGGACGTCAGATGGAGGCGTTCCTCGGCTGGCGTGTATGATAGATGGAGCGTGGCTCAGCCCGTGTGGATGACAGACGGAGACTGGCTTGGCCCGCGTGGATGGAAGATTGTGTCCTACCTCGACCTGCACGGAAGGCACATTAAGTCCTACCCTGGCCCACATGGACGTCAGATCGAGTCCTGCCCCGTCCTGCATAGAAGACTCATTGAGTCCTACTGGGTCCTCATGGACGTCATGTTGAGTTGTACCTCAGCCCGCACAGATGGCACATTAAGTCCTACCCTGGCCCAAAGTGGCGTCAGATCGAGTCGTGCCCCGTCCTGCATAGGCGGCACATAGAGTTCAACCTTGGCCCGCATGGGAGGGGAACAGCGAATCCAGGCCTTGGCCCACATGGACATCAGATCCAGTCCTGCCTCGGCCGCATGGACGTCAGATCAAGGCCTGTCTCGGCCCACATTGATGACAGATGGAGTCCTGGCTAAGTCTGCAAGGATGGCAGATCGAGTCCTACTTCGGCCCGCATAGACATCAGACCGAGTCCTGCCTCGGCCGCCCATGTGGACATCAGATCGAGTACTACTCCGGCCCACATGGACATCTCATTGATTCCTATTCCAGACCTCAGGGACGGCACATCGAGTCCTGACTTGGCGCTGCGTGGATGTCAAATTATGTTCTGCCTCAGCCTGCATAGACGTCAGATCAAGTCCTACTTTGGGCCGAGTGGACAACAGATGGAGTCCTGGCTCAGCCCACGTGGACGGCACATAGAGTCCTACTCCGGCCCACATGGACGTCAGATCGAGTCCTATCCCGGCCTGCATGGACGGCTATTGAATCCTACCACGGCCCGCATTGACGTCATATCAAGTCCTACCCAGCCCCTCATGGACGGTACATTGTGTCTTCCTCAGCCAGGGTGGACGTCAGATCGAGCCCTACTCCGGCCAACATGGATGGCTCATAGAGTCCCCCGCCAACCCGCTATGGACGTCGGATCGAGTTCGACCCCAGCCCGCATGGACGGCATATCGAGTCCTGGCTTGGCCTGCGTGGGGCATCAGGTCGAGTCTTGCTTCGGCTGTCGTGGATGACAGATGGAGTCCCTCACTTAGCCCACGTGGACCGGAGGAGTCCTAACTCGGCCCGCGGGGCCTGCATGGATGGCAAACCGAGCCCTGCCTCGGCCTGCAGGGACGGCAGATTGAGTTCTACCTCAGCCTGTATGGACAGCATATGGAATCCCATATCGGTCCACATGGACGACAGATCGAGTTATGCTTTGACCTGTAAGCTTAGGCAGTTTATTTAGTAGGTTACTGCCGTAATTAGTTACCAAGGGGGTGAGGTGGGGTTTGGGCTTGTTATATCCCACTGCAATAGATTGACCAAAAGTACACCCATTCAATGGACTTCATGAATGAAAATAGAATATTTTAGTGAAAAAGAAGTTGATAAAGTGAAG
>NC_090744.1:105671359-105695442 GCF_036898095.1 Palaemon carinicauda | reverse complement strand
TGAACGGAGATGTTCAAAATCCATACAATTAAAGAAATTTAGGGATGAGGCAACTTTCCTCGGATCGTGACCTGCGGGTGTACTGTCAGGATCCGCTCTGCGAATAAAATATGTGATTTTCGCTCTGAGTTGATTCAGAGATAAATTTGAGCCTGATGTTTCTCCCCTGAATAGTTGACCACCCTTGAAGTCTGAAGTTCTATGAAGATAGACCTTTAGGCATTCTACTGGACATAGAGATGCATCTTCTTTCAGAGGGCAGATTCTCCAGGGACCCCACCTGTTGGTGGGTAACTCATTCTTGGCAAGAAACGTAGGATCCGGAAACAGGTTCAGCTCCCCCCCATCCAGGAACTGAACACGACCTGCCTCTCTCGAGAGGGCTACGATCTCACTAACCCTGGCCCCGGACGCGAGTGCAAATAGGAAAATAACTTTTTGCGTCAAATCCTTTAACGCACATTCTCATTGCTCAACAGAGAGGCGAAATGAAGAACTTTGTCTAAAGACCATGAGATGGGCTTTGGAGGTGCTGAAGGTCTGAGCCTAGCACAGGCTTTCGGAACTTTAATTAAAGATCTCGTTACCTAGGTCGATCTGGAAGGCAAATAAAATGGGTCTCATCAAAGCAGATTTACACACTGAAATCGTGTTAGCTGCCAACCCTTGGCCATGGAGGTGGATGAAGAAAGATAAGCAGAAGTCCGTCGAGATCTCCTGCGGATTCTTTGCCTTTACAAAGGCCACCCATTTTCTCCAAGATGACTCATATTGCCTTCTAGTCGATTTGCACTTATATTCCTCTAGGAAGTCTATGCTGGCTTTCGAAATCCCGAAACGCTTTCTCACCGCGAGGGCGAGAAAATCATGAGCTGCAGGGTCCGGGTTTTCTGTAATGAAGCGCAGACAGTCGACTTCTGGACTCGCTGGGTCAGAACTGGATGTGGTAGCGGCACGAACTTCATCTGTAGTTCCAACGCCAAGGGGAACCACATACTGTTCGGCCACTTGTGGGCCACTATTGCCGCTACCCCCTTGAAGGGTCTCAGTTTGTTGAGGACCCTCAACAGAAGGTTGTGAGGAGGGAACAGATAAATCCTGGACCATCTGTTCCAGTCGAGGGACATTGCGTCCACTGCTTCCGCTAAGGGGTCCTCGTACGGGACACGTACAGGGGCAACTTCTTGTTGTCTTTCGTCGCAAAGAGGTCTATTTGCAGTTCTGGGACTTGATTCAGAATGAAGGAAAATGATCCTGCGTCTAAGGACCATTCCGACTCTATCGGTGTGAACCTGGATAGAGCGTCCGCTGTCACATTGCGGACTCTTTGAAGGTGAACTGCCGACAGGTACCACTTCTTCTTCTCCGCCAATCGGAAAATGGCTAACATCACTTGGTTGAGAGGTGGTGACCTCGACCCTTGTCGATTCAAGCATCTCACAACCACCTCGCTGTCCGTCACCAATCTTATGTGGATCGAGTGACGCGGGGAGACTTTCTTTAAGGTAAGGAGCACTGCCATAGCTTCTAGAAAGTTTATATGAAAGGTCCTGAATAGCTTGGACCAAGTCCCCTGGACTTTTTTCCGATGAGAGTGACCTCCCCATCCCTCCTTTGAGGCATCTGAATGAATCGTCATCGACGGGGGAGGTGGCTGAAGAAGAACAGACTTCTTTAGATGTCTGGCTTGGGACCAAGGTCTGAGAAGAGTACGTAGCCGAGGTGGCACTGGTCTTCTCAGGTCTCTTCGCGCGTTTGATGCATACCTTCTCCAAACTCCGGTTGCATCCTTTAGCTGTGCTCTTAGCACTGGGTCTGTCACTGAAGCAAACTGGAGAGAGCCTAGTACCCTCTCCTGTTCGCGTCTTGATATCCTTTCGGAATCTAGAAGTCTCTTGACAGAGCCCGCTATCTCCTTCCTTTTCTTCACCGGGATGGAGAAACTGTGTGACAAAAGGTCCCAGTGGATTCCCAGCCACTGGAACTTTTGGGATGGAGAAAGTCGAGACTTTTTTCTGTTGATCTTGAAGCCTAGGTACTCTAGGAACTGGATCACCTGACTGGAAGCTTGCAAGCATTCGGTCTCGGATGCTGCCCACACCAGCCAGTCGTCCAGGTAGGCTACTACCTGAATTCCCTTTAGGCGTAATTGTTTGAGAGCTGCGCTCGCAAGCTTCGTGAAAATCCTTGGGGCTATGTTTAGCCCGAATGGCATGGCTCTGAAGGCGTACAGTCTCCGTTGTAGCCTGAACCCTAGGTAGGGGGAGAGTCGACGGCTGATTGGAATGTGCCAATAGGCGTCTGACAAGTCTATAGAGACTGAGTATGCCCTCTTGGGCAGTAAGGTCCTTATGTGTTGCAGTGTTAGCATCTTGAATTTGCAATTCACTATGAACTTGTTGAGTGGCGACAAGTCCAGAATGACTCTGAGCTTTTCCGAGTCTTTCTTGGGAACACAAAACAGCCTCCCTTGGAATTTGATGGACTTCACCTTTCGGATCACATTTTTCTCCAACAGTTCTTGAACGTACTCCTCCAAAATGGGGGTGGAGTGTTGGAAAAATCGAAGGTACGGGGGTGGAGTGCTGTACCAGCTCCAACCCAGTCCATTCTTGAGTAGGCTTTGGGCCCGGGGATCGAAGGTCCAGCGATCCCAAAATTTCATCAGTCTCCCTCCTACCGGTATCATTTCACTTGGACTGCCGTCCTGAGGTCTTGCCTCCCTGACCACGACCACCTCTGAATCCCCTTCCCCTTGAGGGGCGCCTAGACGAGCCTCTGGCTGCTCCTCTAGGTTTTGCACGAAAGGAAGAAGACTGTCCTTCGAACGTTGGGGTGAATGTGGTTGACTGACCTGGCACAGCCTGGGGTACCCACTGAAAAGTAGTCGGGGTTTGTGGCACCATCTGGGGCACTGGAGGCAAAGGCAATTGCAGTTGCTGTGGCTGTCTATAAGGCTTGGCTGGCCGAGACGGTAGCCTAGTCCTCATATTCTTCCTCTTTGGTTGAGGACCCTCATCCGGGGAAGATTTTCTTTTGATAGCCAGGCCCCACTTCTGGAGAAGGTTTCTATTCTCCACGGCGGCCTTATCAACAACCTCTTTGACCACATCGGTAGGGAAAAGGTCTTTTCCCCAAATGTTGGAGGAGATTAACTTCCTTGGCTCGTGTCTCACCGAAGCCCCGGTGAACGCGAACTCCCTGGAAGCTCTCCTTGCTTTGACGAAGCCATAAAGGTCCTTCGTCACTGTGGCTAGGTGAGACTTAGCCACTACCATGAACATTTCATGGACCTTAGGGTCACTTGCCATCGTCTCAAGAGTAGTCTGATGAGACATTGAGGCAGCCAGTCTTTCTTTTGTCTCGAACTCTCTTCGTAAAAGAGATTCGGACAGCTTGGGGAGGTCCTCGCCGAATTGCCGTCCGGCAATATCAGCCTCCAACTTTCCCACTGAGAATGTCAGATGGACATCCTTCCAGTCTTTGTGGTCCATAGGCAGAGCCAGCGACAAGGGTTTACACTCCTCCAGGGAGGGGCAAGGCTTGCCGGCCTCGACTGCCTTTAGGACAGCCGCAAACCCTTTCTGTAAAAAGGGGAAGGCTCTATCAGGAGAGGACACAAAAGAAGGGAGCTTCTTGCTCAATGCAGCTACCTTCGAATTAGAGAAGCCCCTCTCTTTCATTGAGGATGAAAGTAGGGCTTGAGCCTTAGCGTGGTCCATAATAATGACCTCCTTCGGCTCTGTCTCCTCCCTTGAAGCTGGTTCTTTTCTCAGCCGGACATAGCAGTCCGGATATGATGCCTTGCTGGGCCAGAATTCTACCTCCTCTAGGGGAACTGAACCCAGCTTATCCGAGATGACGATCTTTCCAGTCGTCATCGGCATGTGCTCAGCATACCTCCATGGGTTAGCATCTGAGCATATGGGAAGGTCTTTCACATTGAGCCTTTTCTGGGGCCCATGTGATTCTGCCAGGGACTGCATACGCAGTTCCATTGCAGCCGCCTTCTCCTGATTCTCCTTCTGCATTTGTTGGATCATTCCAACAATCGAAGAGAGGGCCTGTCCCAGTTCTACTGGGAGACCAGCCGATGTTGAGGGGATAGGCTCCAGCATCTGAACCGGAGTAGCCGACACCTCGTCGACCTCATCCTCTACGACATCCGGGGTTTGAACTTGATCCTGACCTTCTGCCAGGAGGTCTTCTTCCAAACGTTCGTCCAGGTCAGACATCCTGTCATCCAACTGGATGTCTTGCATCGCAACTGCAACTTCCACGTCCACCTGGACTTGATCTTGAGGGATCTCCTATTGAGGCTGGAGAATCACTGCCTCAGCTGATGCCTGGGGAAAAAGATACGCCCTCATCTTCTCACTTGGAAGATAAGGGCCAGAGGTGTTCTTCTTGAAGCCTCTTACCCAAGTACGAAGCTTTTCCCTTGCTATATCCCTTGATTCCGCCGTTCTAGGGGAATCAAAAGCCTCAGTAATCAGGTTAGTGCATACAGTACATACCTGAGGGTCCCAATACTGGAGATCATCCTTGGAGACAGCGCATGCTGCGTGTCTCCTACAACACCCATGTCCACAGAGGTTCTTGCTGCGGACATTGCAGAAAACATTTCCGCACTTCGGAGGGTCCTCCTGTAAAGAGAAGAAATTTCCATGAGTATCAAGTGAACTATGTATCACTGGATATGCATAGTATAGCATAATAATTCATAAAGGAAAGACACACACTTGTGTTTCCCTCACAACCCATTGTTGCAGCCTTCCAGATAATAAAATCAAAATGGTTTATCTCTTCTAGAGTAACCAATGCAAGGTTTCCAGAGGAAACAGGTGGAGCTCACACCTAGGCAATGATTTTAAAATCCTGGATAATAGACAGGGAAAAACTCTGCTTCCTATCTGAGGGCAACAGCAAAGGGCTGTGCAAGAAAACACAATAGTGTTAGAAGATACAGTGCTGTACCTAAACCTTTACTATAGTTTTCTTCTTACTGTATATGCTATACAGAAGAATACTAGTACAGTATAGGAGGATGTGTGCCGGCCTGCCTTTGCCGGCCGGCACACACCACAACTAGCTTTAAAGTATACTACTTAACAGCTATAGGGCGGCAGCACTCTGGTTCAAATGCCTGTGCCGGTCGGCAGCAGCTTCCGGCTGGTAACAGCCAGTGTTGGCCGGCAATGACTGCCGGCCAGCAACTACACAAGGTAGTACCCAGCTGCCGGCCACACTCTTGGTGACCGGCAGACAAGGACTGACATAAGCCGGCCGGCAAAGGTACAAGACCGATGCCAGCCGGCAGCAAAAGAACCAGAAGACTACACCTGCCCGGCTGCCGGCCTCATAGGCCGGCAGCCGGGACAGGTACAGCACTACAAGAAAATAGAATGGATGCCGGGATAAGAGTGTACACAACCCCCCAAGCCCGGCAACCGAAAGAGTGCATATAAGGAAGGGGAGAAACTTAATTCAGGCTTCCTTGACCAATGCCGTCCGGCTCTGCCGGCAGGCATGGATGAGGGACCAAGAGAGGTCCGGGCAGCACTCGAAAACATAAGACCCTTGCCGGCCAGCATCTCTGCCGGCCGGCAATGGGCTGAGTCAATTCCACATCCCAACCTATACTAGGTTCAGAAGTAGAACGACGTACAGTACAGTAATACCCCTGCCGGCCAGCTCTGCCGGCCGGCAAGGTGCAGTACAGTAATGGCTAGGCCATTACGGAGATAGAGGGGGAAGGGACAAGAGGGTCCTGCCAACCTTGCTTTAGTGACAGATCACCCGCAGCCAAGAACTTTGTCTTAGCCTAAGGGAGATCTAAGGGAAAGGGCCAGCAATACTTGCCAGCTTCCAGAGCACCAAAGCAAGGAAGGCGTTGCTACTCCCAAGGGAAGAACTTATCCTCCCCCGAGAACAGCAACAGGACTTAGTCTGGTCGATCACAAAAGAAGGAATCATAACTTACAGAAACCTTCGGTAGTGACCTAAGGGAGCTAAGCTCCCTTTGTAAGTGTTAGGTCAGCGAGGGAGACTCTGCCCCAAGCCAGACAACACGGACTCAGACTAAAAGCTCTGTTGTTCTGTCCCTCTTTGAACCAGACTTACTGGAACAGGAAGGTACAGTAACACCCTAGTATAGTTTTATCGAAAATAAATTCGGAAAAAACCACTTAGGGATAAGCCCAAGGCTTAAACAGAGGGAAAGGGATTGCATACCTTCTCCGAAGAAAAGAAAGCAACCGGGGAGTATGATAAAGTATACTAAGGCTCCATAAGCAATTAGCCTAGGCACCAAGAGAATCGATTACCTAATTCACCGAAACTCACACGTATACAATCTTGGAAATATTCCACACAGTCTAAAATGTATAAAATATAGCCTAAAGCTTCAATAAAATTTTAATTACACTCGGAAAAACCAAAATCATGCATGAAGTACTAGGACCAAACGACTAGGCTACATGGCCTAGCGTAGGCCAGAATGGCGAATACTTCGCCAAATAATACTAAGCACGAAAGGAAATCCTATGTAAAGCTAAATAGCTAAAATTTATTAAAGCAAAACAACCAGGAATGTCACTCTGACTAACTAATTTATACCTAGCGAGTGACAGTGTCCAGGACACCTCTGGTAGGCTACGGCTCTTGTATCAAAGATTAATCCTATTAATCACTCAAAATTTTACCAAGAGCC
This sequence comes from Palaemon carinicauda, assembly GCF_036898095.1. Classification (NCBI taxonomy): domain Eukaryota; kingdom Metazoa; phylum Arthropoda; class Malacostraca; order Decapoda; family Palaemonidae; genus Palaemon; species Palaemon carinicauda. The sequence continues at coordinate 105,688,730 of NC_090744.1, read as the reverse complement.
TACATTTATACATAACAGACACTATACTCAACTTATCCGAGGCCAACGAAGACGGAGAAGCCATGAAAAGCTGAATAAATCCAAGATTTGCGAGAAAAACAGGAAAAAACACCGAGTTGTTAAGCTACGCAAAAAGGAATACAGATGGCGCCAGGCACGCATACGAATCGGGGGATAGGGAAGCCTTGGGAGCGGCTCCCCTTTTTCTTTCCCGAATTCGTATCTCGTCAATCACCTCCTACGAGACGAAATCTCTGTTCAGGTCGTAGATTGCCATGTGACGTGTCTAGAATACGTCCTCTGATATGTCGCGATATCCCTTTCACGAGGGATACTCGCTCCAGGAGTTAGAATTCTGGTACCTTAAGGTAAATTCTCTGGGAATATCGCCGTAGTTGTAATATACCCTAGGAAGCTACCCTATAGGAACTTCCATCAGGACGACATGGCTTGAGCCCAAATATATATATATATATATATATACATATACATATAAATATGTATATATATATATGTATATATATAGATATATATATATATATATATATCTATATATATGTATATATATAGATATATATATATATATATATACATATATACATATACATATAAATATGTATATATATATATGTGTGTATATATATGTATATATATATATATATATGTATGTGTGTATATATATATATATATATCTATATATACATTATATATATATATATATATACATATTTATATGTATATGTATATATATATATATACATATTTTTATATATATATATATATATATATACATATATATATATATATATATAGAACGCCCGATATACTTATTCTTACACAAGGCATCATCTGTTCAATAACCATTTCTCTAATGAGAGTTGGCCTCATTCTCTCAAAAGTATTTTGTGCCTCATCATCATAAATCCCTCAAAAAGAATCAGCGATTAATCCCCATAAATCCCATGAAATCTAGTTTGAAATTCTTCTTCGCATAATACCCTTAATATCTAAGACAAATGGAGACTTATCTTTCCCTAATCCACTGAGCAGATTAAGCCTGATAAGTATGAAAATGCTCTGGTGACTGGATTCAAATGTCTTAATCACAGAAATGGGAAAATTGGTCATTTATGGTAATTATCTCCATAGATATTAAGAAAGTGATAAAGATACTGGAAATACTTTGGTAAGGTAATTAAGGACAATGGCATCATACTTTAATTTTGTACATTCTATGTGACTATTCATTTTGCATTGTAGAAATGCATGGATGGTCAATTGCCCATATACTAATATAGCTTCTATAAACGCAACCATTATACAAAGTGCCTGCGTCTCTGATTGGTCGGGAGCCTATAGGTCTACCTGCTGAGTCATCATCAATCATTGCCTGGCCCTCCTTGGTCCTAGCTTGGGTGGAGAGAGGGCTTGGGTGCTGATCATATGTATATATGATTAGTCTCTAGGATAGTGTCCTGTTAGATAGGGCAATGTCACTGTCCCTTGTCTCTGCCATTCATGAGTGGCCTTTAAACCTTTAAAGATATTTTCAACAGTCTTACCTCCTTTATCATGTCTCATTACTATACAGATTTCAACATGCTTCATTCTATGTTGACAACGTTGTGGAATCATCTTCCAAATATTGCGATGAATTGGCGGAGCTTTATAACTTCAAACTTGTTCCAAGAGATTTTAATGCTGAACATGTTGACATATGTCTCTTTACATAGTTAACATATGAATGATCTATTTCAACGTTGTTACCGATTTTAAAATAGTATATAATTTTTAATAATTGCTTCTCATATTCTGTATAGTCTATTTATTTGAGTAATTCATTTCCTCTCTGGTCTACTTTCCTTGTTGGAGCCCCTTGGCAAGTAGCATTCTGCTTTTCCAACTAGTGTTGTTTCTTATCTGGTTATATTGATAAAAACGATGATTATGATTAAGAAGATAACAAAAGCAAATTACCATCAAATTTGAATACGAAAAAAAAATTTACCATCAAATTTTATCCTAAATATCTGACGATATTGTTGAGTTTCGAAGAGTATATTTATTTCAAATTCCTAAATATAAACCAACATTTTGAAATTACCAAATTTTCCCAATTAATGATTCCTTTTTTATAGGATATTGGACATATTTTGTGACCTTTGGGTCGACGAGGCTTTTCAACGATATATACCACTGTAAGAAAACCAGTAATTGCACTTTAAAAAAGATTTTGGGATTATTGCGGACTATTGAATGGAAGACAGGAAAAAAGGAAGAGGTAAAAGAAAAAAAAGATAGGTTTAATGAAGACGACTTGATTATGTCAAATAAATTCCAATTTTGTGATTAAAAACAAGCTAATACCAAGTCTTGACTATGTGAAATAAATTCCTATTTTCATGATTGGAAGAAACTTATGGAATTGTGGGATTTGTGATAAAAAAAATTCGGAGAATCTAGCTATGAATATCAAGATTCGAGCGTAGAGATTTACTGCAATTTATTGTAAGATATCTCCAGAATTTCGTAATGGCTTCATTGAATTTATGAGTTTTATGATATTCAACTATATTCTATTAAGGGTTTATATTGGTAGTTCGCTTCATGGCATTTTGTCGTTGAAAAATTATTTACCTCGACATTAAATACCTACGAATGTTTCTGGAATTAAAAGCATCATTGAAAAGTAAGAGGTTATTGATTTAAAGAAAAATATCTTCATTTTAATAATGCCTAATTGTATTTTATTAAATTAGTTTTAAAAATATTGTAGTTGACTATTACATTTTATTCTAATGTTTCCACAAAAACGTCGGAATATTAGCCACACGTATAAGAGAGAGAGAGAGAGAGAGGAGAGAGAGAGAGAGAGAGAGAGAGCTTCAATGTTCTCAGTGTGCTGCAAAAAAATAATAAATCGATAAGGAAATAAAAAATCAATCAAATTTTTATATTTTTGTAGGAAAATTGTTAGATATGAAAAGGAGATAAAATTCTGTCCTATAATGATATTCTCCTGTTGCTTACTCAAAGGATCTAATAGGAAAACTACCCATTTCAACCTTTAGAACATGGACAAAACACGACTTGGATTGGTTCTTTATACCAGGAAATTATATTTATTACTGAGTGGGGATACCTTAACGTGCTAATAAGGTTTGCGTATCACCATGATCAACAAAGCTGTACTAGATTGGTTTGCTGTGAGTAATCAGACAAAAATCTGCCACCATCACCCAACTGAACTGGTCAGCGTAATGATGAAAGCTGGCCAAACCCCAGACATGAGGAGGCCTTTGTCCTGCAGTAGACTAGAAATAGCTGAAGTTGTTGTTGCTGTTGTTGTTTTTGTTGTTTATTTCTGACCTTCCATTGTCCCAGAAAGGTTTGTATCCATTTCGAATTTAGGAACGGCTCCTTCTTTATCAGCAGATCCCAATTAAAATGTGTTGCATACATATTGAAATGCTGTAAAATTTACTCCTAAACAGAAAGTAGTTTCATGTGCATTTTTTTGCCAAGAGTAAAGTTTGAAAATTAAACATCAAAATTCCAGTTACCCTCTCTCCTACAAGTTTGAAGGAAATTATAGAACTATGAAATAGATTAAAAAATCTTTAACTTGTCCAAAGAAAATAAAAAAAAAAAATTATTTTTTCCATATAGACTTTCCATGATGAAAAAAAAAGGCGCATCCCGAAATATTGATATATATTTTTTTCTTTTTTTGAATCAGTCTTACATTCTCGCACAGCTACACTAATGTTTGAGAAGAGAGAAACAAAAGAAATTGATGGAGTGGAAAGACATGAAGTCGATATTACGACCGAAAATGCCAAGAGATATTGAGTCTGAAAACGTTAGCAAAGCACGTAAAAGTGATAAACAATGCTGGTGCACGAACAGTCTCCTGTGTGTGTGTATGTGTGTGTGTGTGTAACTGCAAGCAAACGCGAGAGAGAGAGAGAGAGAGAGAGAGAGAGAGAGAGAGAGAGAGAGACAGACAGACAGACAGACAGAGAGAGAGAGAGTATCCGAATCCTTTAATTGGAAAATAGCCAGGAACCCACAATGCATGTATGTGCATCTGCAAGCTAAAGAAAGAGAGAGAGAGAGAGAGAGAGAGAGAGAGAGAGAGAGCCAGTATCAAAAGACTTTTCAGGGAAAATATCTAGGGAAACGCAATATATTTATGTGCGTCTGCAAACAAACAAGAGAGAGAGAGAGAGAGAGAGAGAGAGAGAGCGCGATCTTTATGTGGAAAATATCCAGGAAAACGCAATGTATGTGTGTGCGTCTGAGAGAGAGAGAGAGAGAGAGAGAGAGAGAGATCCAGTATCCGAAAACTTTATTTGGAGAATATCCAGAAAAAACATAATTTATGTATCTGTCTGCAAGCAAAAGAGAGAGAGAGAGAGAGAGAGAGAGAGAGAGAGAGAGAGTGAGAGAGAGAGAGAGTATGCTAAACCTTTATTTGGCGAATATCCAGTAAAACACAATGTATGAATGTGTGTCTGCAAGCAAGAGAGAGAGAGAGAGAGAGAGAGAGAGAGAGTATGCCAAACCTTTATCTGGAAAATATATAGGAAAACAATGAGAGAGAGAGAGAGAGAGAGAGAGAGAGAGAGACCTTTATCTGGAAAATATCCAGGAAAACAATGTATGTGAGAGAGAGAGAGAGAGAGAGAGAGAGAGAGACCTTTATCTGGAAAATATCCAGGAAAACAATGTATGTGAGAGAGAGGAGAGAGAGAGAGAGAGAGAGAGAGACCTTTATCTGGAAAATATCCAGGAAAACAATGTATGTGAGAGAGAGAGAGAGAGAGAGAGAGAGTGTGTGTGTGTGTGTGTGTGTGTGTTTTGGAAAATATGAGGAGAAACACACAGGGCAAAGGAGACTACGTATGTCCGTCTGCTCCACAGAATAAACGACCAGCCAATATGAAGTCCACTTCTGACGAAGGCAAGAGCTATTTTATCGTCAGAAAGACACGACAAGTGTTGCTTGACGCACAGGATAGGATAGACCAATTGCCTTACCTCCAGACCACTCCCACGAGGGAAAACATAAAAATAAAATAAGTTACAAAAGAAAGAAAATATTACTTGGATAAACTACAAAAAAGTATTCTTCAGATGGCGAGTTCGAACTCCTCCTTCCGGTAAGAAATCTCTTGGGAGACATTCATTCTCACTCCTTGGAAAGTGGTAACTTTAAGGGCAAATACACACACAAGGAAGTGCTCGGTTACTAATAACATAGGGGTCTAGACTTGATAATAGATTCAAGTAACCATTTTTTTATCATTATAATATGGTTTCAGTAACTATTCATCTCTCTCTCTCTCTCTCTCTCTCTCTCTCTCTCTCTCTCTCTCTCTCTCTCTCTCTCTCTCTCTCTCTCTCTCTGTATGTATGTGTGTATATATGTATGTATACGATTTATAAATATATATATATATATATATATATATATATATATATATATATATATATATATATATATATATATATATATATATATATATATAATGGGTCACAAAATGTTGAATTTTCTAAAAAGTATGAAAATTACAAGTTGTTATTATTATTATTATTAGTATTACATTTGTTGTTGAATAGGCTACAGAAACTCGGTGCCTATCGCGTTTTCTTTCTGATACCTAAAAAAATACGACATTAAACATGTATGATACCAATATAAGCTTCGAAAAAATAAACGTTCCTAATTTTGCCATATATAACAAATACAATAAATCTATTTAAGCTGTAATGTTACGGATACGAGCATACTAGATTAAACTCGCCTTTCTTTGCATTTTTTTTTCTTTCCCCAACAACTTCCTCCATAAAGGGGAAACTGCAATAGATTTTTTAAACCATTTTCTCGGTCGCCAATCAATCAATCACTCTCCCTCTACGTTCATTTTCCATCGCCTCCACATCTTTCAATCACGCCTGTGACCTTTATAAAATTCATCCTCTCTTGCAAAAGGGGTTCTGAGATATATATCTAATGTCAATTGTGTAGATGCAGAATATAAATATTTTTTTAAAATTACTTTTCATGTAAAAGTGTTTTTAAATTAGGTTTCATGTCCAAGTGTTTTTAAATTGTTTCTTGTTGAAGTGTTTTTAAGTTACGATTCATGTTGAAGTGTTTATAAATTACGTTTCATTGTGAAGTGTTTTTAAATTACATTTCATGAAGTGGTATCAAATTACGTTTCATGTTGAAGTGTTTTTGAATTATGTTTCTTGTTGAAGTGTTTTTAAATTAAGTTTCATATTGAAGTGTTTTCAAATTACGTTTCATATTGAAGTGTTTATAAATTACGTTTCATTGTGAAGTGTTTTTAAATTACATTTCATGAAGTGGTATCAAATTACGTTTCATGTTGAAGTGTTTTTGAGTTACGTTTCAAGTTGCAGTGTTTTTAAACTACGTTTCATATTGAAGTGTTTTTAATTTACGTTTCATGTAAATTTTTGTACAAAAATGCCTACCAATTAAATTATCATAAACTATCATCAAGGTAATGGAAAGTAACCAATTGAAACAAGGTGATTCCCATGTATACAGATGTTTCTTATCTGACTTATCAAAAAAAAAAAAAAAAAAAACATTCTGACGCTTTTGATTGATCAGTCTAGAATAGAAATAGAAAAAAAACTCCTTTGTGAGTTTATTATGATGAAATTCTCATGACAAGAATAATATTTCTCCAAATTTTTAGGAGTGAAATATTGGTGAATGAATGAATGTGTTTTTCAATTATGCTGTTTCTATTTTAGCCAATACAATTTTAAAACGATGGTGAACATATTTTCCAAACCCTCTATTATAATCAATATATTGGATCACACCTGCCCGAAAAAACTTTTAATTTTACCGTGAAATAAAAATGTTGTAAGTGGTGTATTGAAATAGTATAAAAATATATATCTTTTTACTACATTCATGCCTTTGGTGAAATGTAATATTCAGTAAAAGAAGAAAAAACGTTATAGTTTTTGAAAACTTTGATAATTAAATTGATTTTGTTATGGGGGAAGAGGCTGACTTAATTTAATTTATTCTGATGAAAGCGATTTTTCAGTAGATTGTTTCGTAGTTACAATCCGGCTAACCAGAATGGACCATCTCAATGACAATAGCAAATACCAATAAGGTGTCGATTGTCTGTGATTTTCTGTGACACTGACTACTAATAATGAATAAAATGTTTCAGTCTATTGAGGCACGAAATTACTTCTTACGAAACAAAGGACAATCTTTCTGGGGTGTAAACGAGAAAAAAAATATGAGTGTCATTGTGTATGTCCAATTATTATTATTATTATTATTATTATTATTACTTGCTAAGCTACAACCCTAGTTGGAAAAGCAGGATGCTAGAAGCACGGTGGCTCCAACAGGGAAAATAGCCCAGTGAGGAAAGGAAACAGGGAAAATAAAATATTCTAAGAACAGTAACATTGAAATAAATATTCCTATATAAATTATAAAAACTTTAACAAATATAGTGGAAGAGAAATAAGATGAAATAGTGTGACTGAGTGTACCCTCAAGCAAGAGAACTCTAACCCAAGACAGTGGAAGACCATGGTACAGAGGCTATGGCACTACCCAAGACTAGAGAACAATGGTTTGATTTTGGAGTGTCCTTCTCCTAGAAGAGCTGCTTACCATTATTCAATATCATTTTCCAGTTTTTCTATACGTCGATAAATAAGTGACCCTTTTGCTTCTCTTCATCAGTATGCTAAAATCTATAACAAAATCGGTGAAGTATAAAACAAAATGGATGTTAGCGAAAGGGCTATGTTGTGATAAAGGAGAGTTGCTCGTAGCAAAGGGGTTATGCTGTGACAAAGGAGGTAGAAAAAGGGCTATACGGTGACAAAAGAAAGTTGCTCGTAGAAGAAGGGCTATGCTGTGACAAAAGAAAGTTACTCGTATGGAAAGGGCTATGCAGTGATGAAAGAAAGTTGCTCGTAGAAAAAGGGCTCTGCTATGACAAAGGAAAGTTGCTTGTAGCGAAATGGCATGGCTATGTTGTGACAAAGCAAAGTTGTTTGTATCGAAATGGCTACGTTGTGACAAAGCAAAGTTGCTCGTAGCGAAATGGCTATGCTGTGACAAAGGAAAGATGCTTGTAGCAAAGGTGGTATGCTATGAAAAAGCAAAGTTGCTCGTAGCTAAATGGCTATGCTGTGACAAAGCAAAGTTGCTCGTAACGAAATGGCTATGCTGTGACAAAGGAAAGATGCTTTTAGCAAAAGGGCTATGCTATGACAAATCAAAGTTGCTCGTAGCTAAATGGCCATGCTGTAACAAAGCAAAGTTGCTCATAGCGAAATGGCTATGTTGTGACAAAGCAAATTTGCTTGTAGCGAAGAGGTTATTTTTAACAAAGCAATGTTACTTGTTGGAAAAAAGCTATCCGTGGCAAATCAAAGGTAATTGCAGCGAAAGACTATGTTTTGACAAAGCAAAGTTCCTCGTAACGAAAGGGCTATGTTATGAAAAAGCAAAGTTCCTTCTAGCGAAAGGACTTTAACAAAGCAAAGTTGCTTGTAGTAAAAGGACTATATTTTAACAATTCAAAGTTGTTTCTAGTGAAAGGGCTACATTTTGACAGAGGAAAGTTGATTGTAGCTAAAGAACTATATTTTGACAAAGCAAAGTTGTTTGTGGCAAAAGAGCTACGTTTTGACAAAGCAACGATGTTTACAGTGAAAGGGATATGTTCTCACAAAGCAAAGTTCCTTGTAGAAAAAATTCTATGTTGTGACAAAACAAAGTTGCTCGTAGTGAAAGAGCTTACGTTTTGACAAAACAAAGTTGATTGTAGTGAACTGGCTATGATGTGAAAAATCAAAGTTCCTTGTAGGAAAGGGGCTATGTTGTGATAAAGCAAAGTCCTTGGAGTGAATGGGATGTATTGATATAAGCTGTTGGCCTTGTGTGCATAAAGACTACGTTAGAGAGAGAGAGAGAGAGAGAGAGAGAGAGAGAGAGAGAGAGAGAGAGAGAGAGAGAGAGAGAGAGAGAGAGAACTCTCTGCATCTGACAGGTCGTATTTCCAAAAGTATTTTGCCAGAAATAGGCAATCTGAAGCAAAAACTCCTATAACTATGGAAGCCAACAGTTAAAATATCAGACTTTACTTCACGCTGAAGTTTACGATTATTCGTTCAATGTGAAAAAAAAAAAATGTAAATTGGAGTGCTGAGTAAAATGGCGTCAATTTCTCTTTTCATATCTATGTTAGTTCCAAATTTTGTCGAAATTCATTGGCATGTAACAATAACGCCTTAAACCATAGATTTATGTATAATTTTATCATTTATATAATAATGAATAGGTTTTTATACATACATACATACAAACATACATACATACATACATACATACTATTCCTCTGCATTCCAAAAGCTTCTTCCTTTTACGAAAAGACTCGAACAATGACAATTACTTTTTTAAATTATCATTTTGTAATTCAACTTTATACTAATATTATATGAATAGACAAGAAACTTAGATTAAACAAACATTAAGTAGTGTTGTACAAATATGTAATTCTCGTATTTTCTAACAATCTGCCTCTAGTAGGCCTATATTCCATTCCTAGGCCTATATACAGCGAGACCCTCACAGGGAAACCTTTAAGATTGAGTAAACATTAAACCATAAAATGTTTACAAATGGAAAAGATTTTTTCAGAACTTGGCAGAGATTTTAAAACCAGCTGACAAAGCGGTTTCTCTTTTTTTTATTGCTATTGTCTTAATCAATGCAGGTTTGGATTCCCTTAATATCATCTCACTGTCTGTCTGTCTGTTTGTTTTCATTATAGGTTCTGTCTAGTGACGTCATTTAACGTAATTTTGGATTCTCTTAATATCATCTCACTGTCTGTCTGTCTGTTATCATTATAGTTTTGTCTAGTGACGTCATTCAACATAATTTTGCATTCCCTTAATATCATCTCACTGTCTGTCTGTCTGTTTTCATTATGGTTCTATGTAGTGACGTCATTCAACATAATTTTGCATTCCCTTAATATCATCTCACTGTCTGTCTGTCTGTTTACATTATGGTTCTGTCTAAAGACGTCATTCAACATAATTTTGGATTCCCTTAATATCATCTCACTGTCTGTCTGTCTGTTTTCATTATGGTTCTATGTAGTGACGTCATTCAACATAATTTTGGATTCCCTTAATATCATCTCACGATCCTTTTGTTTGATTGTCTCTCTGTTTTCATTGTTGTTGTGACTGGTAAGGTAATTCGGTATAAACAATTTCCATTAAGCACAAAATTTCAGGCTCACACAGATCTCCTTGTAATGTGTTTTATATAGTTAAAACCCTTTCTATTAAGGTTATTAACTGCTACTAATGATGATGCTAATATTACAACTACTAAAAGAAATAATACAAAGGATACAAATGATACTATTCAATCTTACCTGTGCTCGATAGGCCTTTCAGCGCAGGTAATTTGATAGCAGATGAGAGAACCTGAAACCTGTGAATGCTTCTGTTATTCACTTTCATAACAAAAATATATCCTGAAATGAAAAAGAAAAAAAAAGGAAATTACCACCTGTCAGTTAGGATTACTTTATATTTAATTAGTTTTAGTTTATGTCCACATAAAAAGAATAATATAATTTTCCAGTTGCGTCAATCTGGTTTTGATTAGCAAGGTTGGTTTACAGGTTTAAAGTCCACTCATGAATGGCAGAAGCAAGGGACAGTGACAGTGCCTTAACTAGCAGGATAATGACCTAGACTCCTAGAGACTGACCATATATACATTTGATCAGCACCCAAGCCCCCTCTCCACCCAAGCTAGGACCAGAAAGGACCAGGCAATGGCTGCTGATGACTCAGTAGGTACACCTATAGGCTCCCCCAAACCTAGATCCTTAGCTCACAAGGATGGTGAGGTTGCAGACACTAAAGAAACTATCGAACTTGAGCCAGGACAGACCCCAGTTCAGCAAGCGCCAGGGAAGGACGTTTTCAATATATATTCTTTTGATTATTGACAATAGTTTATGATTAATCTATGCCCTGAAATAAGGGCAAATAAGGGCAGTGATACATTCTGGCCTACTTTGAAAACCAAATAACAATATATTCACTTCTAAAATGATATAGGGAATCAAATATAAATGTTGCTGACCACCAAGACAAATCTTCTTATCTGTTATAGTTCCCAAAACAAAATGAAGTATAATTCCGGCCGATTATTATTCTCACTACATATTTACATAAGATTCAATTAAAACTGTCATTGAATGTAAAATAATATAAATATTTTATATATCTTTCATCTGATATAAATTGTCAGTAAAATATCTATTGAAATTTTGTTATTCATCATATATCTGTATAATCGAGTTTCAATATCCTTTGAATAATTCATTTTCTACCTCTTCAATAAAATATGGTATTGAAATTTCTGTGTTGTAATATTCTATACTGAAGGAATTTATAATTATAGTATTCTAATTAGTTTGATTTTCATAAGCTCATTTTGATTCAATTTTGTGCTTAAGCTTCAATTATTCATATGTATTTAATGTTTGGCCATGTTGAGAGAATGGAAAATGGCTGTCTGCTAAAGAAGGTGATGAATGCAAGAGTTGATGGGAGAAGTACGAGAGGAAGGCCAAGGTTTGGGTGGATGGATGGAGTGAAGGAAGCTCTGGGTGATAGGAGGATAGATGTGAGCGAGGCAAGAGAGCGTGCTAGAAATAGGAATGAATGGCGAGCAATTGTGACGCAGTTCCGGTAGGCCCTGCTGCTGCGCCGATGCCTTAGATGACCGCGGAGGTAGCAGCAGTAGGGGATTCAGCATTATGAAGCTTCATCTGTGGTGGATAATGTGGGAGGGTGGGCTGTGACACCCTAGCAGTACCAGCTGAACTCGGTTGAGTCCCTTGTTAGGCTGGGAGGAACGTAGAGAGTAGAGGTCCCCTTTTTGTTTTTGTTTGTTTGTTGATGTCGGCTACCCCCCAAAATTGGGGGAAGTGCCTTGGTATATGTATGTATGTATGTATTTAATGTATAATTAAATGATGCGCTCCAAAAACACAGAACAGGCAAAGTCATTCTCTTAAAGCTTTCGTACATTAATCAAAGAAGATTTTATAAATACTTGTTTCGTAGATAAAAGATTTGCCATCTTTTAATTATTTTTTTTCCAGTATGAACATGTTTTCTATTAACTTTGAATCCTTCTGCCATTACCTACCCTCCTACAAAACCATGTTCGGACGCCAAAATTTTACAAGTGTCTCTTTCAAAAATACACTTACAATACCATCTCTCTCTCTCTCTCTCTCTCTCTCTCTCTCTCTCTCTCTCTCTCTCTCTCTCTCTCTCTCTCTCTCTCTCTCTCTCTCTCTCTCTCTCATTAATTAAATTACATAAATTATATTATTTACATTGGTCATAAATCCTGGTTTATATAAATAGTAGCTTGGCAGATAATATGTTTACACACAAGTAAATTTGCCTTGATCTGCACTTATGTTTGAAGTTCACATCAACAAAAATGAAAAAAAAAATGGACATTGCATAAAATATTTGCATTCAATACTTTAGTCCAAAAATTACAAAAATTACTTGCATATGAAAATAGTTAAACTATTAAAACTATAAGCATACTAACTGGTTGATTAGTATGCTTATATCTCCCTTATATAATAAGGAACAAGTATAAGTCTCTCTATCTCTATAATATATATATATATATATATATATATATATATATATATATATATATATATATATATATATATATACATATATATATATATATATATATATATATATATATATATATATATATATATATATATATATATATATTATATATATATACATATATATATTTACACATATATGTATATACATGTACATTATATATATATATATATATATATATATATATATATATATATATATATATATATATATATATGTGGGTGTGTATATATATATATATATATCTATGTGTGTATATATATATATGTGTGTGTATATATATATATATATATATATATATATATATATATATATATATATATATATATATATATATATTTATATATATATATATATATATATATATATATATATATATATATATATTTATATATATATATATATATTCATATGTATATATATATTCATATATATAAATATATATATATATATATATATACAGTATATATATATATATATATATATATATATATATATATATATATATATATATATATATATATATATATTACGATTAAAATCGTGGCCGTATGGTTGATGACCGGAATTTGACCTTTTGCTTGACTTTGACCTTGGACTCAACCTTAACCTTCGTCCTTAACATGTATTAATTTACGTTGATTTTCATACATTCAAATATAAACCAAGTTTGAAATCTCCGTGACAACGATGTTCAAATTTATGGCTGATTACCTGAATTAGATATTTTCCTTGACCGTGACCTTGACCTTGACTCTCCAAAATTTAACAATTTCCAGCTATTTACATAAAAGTTGATTACTGCAAGTTTCTTAATTCTACGAATAAAACTGTTGCCGAAAGCTGTTCACACACACAGACGCACACAAACAGGGGCGAAAACTTAACCTCCTTCCAAGATGGTTAGCGGACATTTTGCTTGACCGTGGCCTTGACCTTGACTCTATGAAATCTAACAATTTCTAGCTTTTTACATAGCAGGTTATATCTGCAAGTTCCATTGCTCTACGATTAAAATTGTGACCAGGAAGCTGTTAACAAACAAACACACACACAAAACCACACAAACAAGGGTGAAAACATAACCTCCTACCAGCTTCGTTTGCGGACATTCTGCTTGACCATGACCTTGCCCTTGACTTTTACCTTCCAAAATGTAATCATGTCCAGCTTTTTACATAACAGTTAATTCCTGTAAGTTTCATTACTCTACGATTAAAGTTGTGACCAGGAAACTTCACAGACACACACAAACACACAAACAGGGGTGAAAAAATAACCACCTTCAAACTTCGTTGGTGGAGGTAATAATGATAACAACAATAGCATCAGATGTCATCTCATCCCCTCCTATAGGAGTTAAGGTGAAGTTTGGCTGTCGAACGTCGAGGAGATTCCGTAGGATGGAAATCGAAACAGTTTGAAACATTGTTAGACATTTTATGTTCATGTTGATTTACTGAATGGTGATTTAGCACAATAGTATTTCAACAAAGAATAATAATAATAATAATAATAATAATAATAATAATAAATTATTAAATAATAATAATAATAAATTAATAAATAATAATAATAATGACAATAACAAATTATTAAATAATAATAATAATTATAATAAATTGATAAATAATAATAATAATAATAAATTAATAAATAATAATAATAATAATAATAATAATAATAATAATAATAATAATAAATTAAATAATGATAATAGTAATAAATTAAATAATAATAATAATAATAATAATAATAATAATAATAATATTAATAATAATAATAATAATAAATATCATAATAATAATAATAATAAAAATAAAAATAATAATAATCATAATAAAAAATTAGTAAATAATAATAATAATAATGTTATTAAATAATAATAATAATTATAAGTTAATAAATAATTATAATAATAATAATAATAATAATAATAATAATAATAATAATAAATGATAATGATAATAATAAATGTGCCAAATCTATAGCAGTTGAAATTATACCATCAAAATACAGTTATGGATCTATTCGTCCATTTGATAACAGATGGCACCGGATACATTGTAACCATTCGTTATTCATTGTATACATTCTCAATTATTCAATTATTCATTAGTGAAAACTTTATTCCTGCTTCATTACCATCAATCGGAAAGTTGCATGAAATTGCTGATCCCTTAGTACCAATTTACTAGTATTAATTTAAATATGGTTGTAAATATAAGCATAGATATGACATAAATATACTGTAGATAAAGAAATAAGTTCTGGCGTTTTAAGACACCCCAAGGGGAGGGGGTGGAGGAGGAGTAGACAACCGGGGGGGATGAGCAGACACCCGGTGAGGGTAGGGGAGGAGGAGCCTTATTCGGTGTCTAAGAAGCGGTCCTTCATCCTTGAAAGAGGATGTAATGTGTGATAGGGCCGTATCCTAACCCCCTTAGGCCTAACAAGATGTTTCTTCCATAAGCCTTCTTGGGAGAGAGAGAGAGAGAGAGAGAGAGAGAGAGAGAGAGAGAGAGAGAGAGAGAGAATGGATCAACCATTTTTATTCTTCGTTAATTTCCTTCTTTTACTTTTTATTCAATTTATTTCTTTATATAAAACTTGTTTCCTTAGGAGAGAGAGAAAAATGCCAGTAAATCTTTATTGTTAAAATTGTTACTTTTTTAACAATCTAATCTGGATCTGCTGGGAGAAATTTATTTCCATTATAGCTTCGTTAAGTCGAACTCAAACTATATGGGGCAATAAATAAGAAATATAAAGGACCTATTTATTGTATCGCATTTGTAACGTCGGAAGAGAAATATTGAGAGGATGTATATAGTTATATTGGATCTAAGGTATTCATATAATGTATTAAGTATAAACTAATAGGAAATCTTATTGTAACCTATTCTTTAGAGTTGTCAAATTAGATGGTATAGATTGAATTATATATTCAGCATGGGACATTAAATTGTAAAAAAAAGGATAAGCAATATATACATACATACATATACCAAGGCCCTTCCCCCAATTTTGGGGGGTAGCCGACATCAACCAATGAAACAAAACAAAAAAGGGGACCTCTACTCTCTACGTTCCTCCCAGCCTAACAAGGGACTCAACTGAGTTCAGCTGGTACTGCTAGGGTGCCATAGCCCAACCTCCCACATTATCCACCACAGATGAAGCTTCATAATGTTGAATCCCCTACTGCTGCTACCACCCGCGGTCATCTAAGGCATCGGAGGAAGCAGCGTCACAATCGCTCGCCATTCATTCCTATTTCTAGCACGCTCTCTTGCCTCTATCACATCTATCCTCCTATCACCCAGAGCTTCCTTCACTCCATCCATCCACCCAAACCTTGGTCTTCCTCTTGTACTTCTCCCATCAACTCTTGCATTCATCACCTTCTATTGCAGACAGCCCTTTTCCATTCTCTCAACATGGCCAAACCACCTCAACACATTCATATCCACTCTAGCTGCTAACTCAATTCTTACACCCGTTCTCACTCTCACCACTTCGTTCCTAACCCTATCTACTCGAGATACACCAGCCATACTCCTTAGACACTTCATCTCAAACACATTCAATTTCTGTCTCTCCATCACTTTCATTCCCCACAACTCTGATCCATACATAACAGTTGGTACAATCACTTTCTCATATAGAACTCTCTTTACATTCATGCCCAACCCTCTATTTTTTACTACTCCCTTAACTGCCCCCAACACTTTGCAACCTTCATTCACTCTCTGACGTACATCTGCTTCCACTCCACCATTTGCTGCAACAACAGACCCAAAGTACTTAAACTGATCCACCTCCTCAAGTAACTCTCCATTCAACATGGCATTCAACCTTGCACCACCTTCCCTTCTCGTACATCTCATAACCTTACTCTTACCCACATTAACTCTCAACTTCCTTATCTCACACACTCTTCCAAATTCTGTCACTAATCGGCCAAGCTTCTCTTCTGTGTCTGCAACCAGTACAGTATCATCCGCAAACAACAACTGATTTACCTCCCATTCATGGTCATTCTCGTCTACCAGTTTTAATCCTCGTCCAAGCACTCGAGCATTCACCTCTCTCACCACTCCATCATCATACAAGTTAAACAACCACGGCAACATCACACATCCCTGTCTCAGCCCCACTCTCACCGGAAACCAATCACTCACTTCATTTCCTATCCTAACACATGCTTTACTACCTATGTAGAAACTTTTCACTGCTTGCAACAACCTTCCACCAACTCCATATAACCTCATCACATTCCACATTGCTTCCCTATCAACTCTATCATACGCTTTCTCCAAATTCATAAACGCAACATACACCTCCTTACCTTTTGCTAAATATTTCTCGCATATCTGCCTTACTGTAAAATTCTGATTCATACAACCCCTACCTCTTCTAAAACCACCCTGTACTTCTAAGATTGCATTCTCTGTTTTATCCTTGATCCTATTAATCATTACTCTACCATACACTTTTTCAACTATGCTTAACAAACTAATACCTCTTGAATTACAACACTCATGCAAATCTCCCTTACCCTTATATAGTGGTA
>NC_090744.1:105663859-105666359 GCF_036898095.1 Palaemon carinicauda | reverse complement strand
TTCTGCCTCACCCTGCATGGACGTCAGATCAAGTCCTACTTTGGGCCGAGTGGACAACAGATGAGTCCTGGCTCAGCCCACGTGGACGGCACATAGAGTCCTACTCCGGCCCGAATGGACGTCAGATCGAGTCCTATCCCGGCCTGCATGGACGGCTATTGAATCCTACCACGGCCCGCATTGACGTCATATCAAGTCCTACCCATCCCTCATGGACGGTACATTGTGTCTTCCCTCAGCCAGCGTGGACGTCAGATCGAGCCCTACTCCGGCCAACATGGATGGCTCATCGAGTCCCCCCGCCAACCCGCATGGACGTCGGATCGAGTTCGACCCCAGCCTGCATGGACGGCATATCGAGTCCTGGCTTGGCCTGCGCGGGCATCAGGTCGAGTCTTGCTTCGGCTGTCGTGGATGACAGATGGAGTCCTCACTTAGCCCACGTGGACCGGAGGAGTCCTAACTCGGCCCGCGGGCCTGCATGGATGGCAAAACCGAGCCCTGCCTCGGCCTGCAGGGACGGCAGATTGAGTTCTACCTCGGCCTGTATGGACAGCATATGGAATCCCATATCGGTCCACATGGATGACAGATCGAGTTCTGCTTTGACCCTGTAAGTTTAGGCAGTTTATTTAGTAGGTTACAGCCGTAATTAGTTACCAAGGGGTGAGGTGGGGTTTGGGCTTGTTATATCCCACTGCAATAGATTGACCAAAAGTACACCCATTCAATGGACTTCATGAATGAAAATAGAATATTTTAGTGAAAAAGAAGTTGATAAAGTAAAGAGACTTAGGGGAGCTATGACGAAGGAGGAGGATTTTGGGGACATATTTCGTATTTCCTCGGTTTCTGGCAAATGCTTTTCATTCTGAATTTATTCTACTGTTTTGAATTTTCTAGTGTTTTTCCCAGAGCAAAAAGGTCTTTGATAAAAGACTATGAATCTGTATTTCGAATTGCCAAACTAAACAAGGAAAAGAGGGGAATTAACTTCTTGTTTCCTGCATAGAAAGTGGGAGCTTAACTGACTTTAAAAATGAAACTTTGAGAAATATGTAACAGAAGAACAAAATACTGTTTTGAAGATTAAATTGCTTTCCAGAAATCTGCTGCATTTCTTGCAACAATAGTTTATTATGATTTCACATGGTCGAGAAATCATCATAAATGTGTGTGTTTGTCTACGTGTGTACAGAAAGATTGATCACCTCATGCCCATAAATTTGCCTTTTACCTTGCGTAACAGACCAGAGAATCATATGCGTAGGTGATATTCACTGAAAAGAGTATTACACATCATGTCCTTTCCTTTGTTGAAATAAGATTTTCAAAAACGCTCAAATGTTCACCAAATAAAATTTTCTGTTTGATCTATGGCATGCGTCACAGCAGATATCTTAAAAGATATTTAAGATAAGCCCAGGTGAAAATTCAACTAAACTCTGCATTGGGTTTCCATCATCAAACACTTGATACACAACGCACAAGATATGTTTTAAATCTTACTTTGTGAGCCGGCGTTTGGAAACCGCCTTTTTTATGTTCTCGTTGATCATAGGGAAATGGAATTTTGGATTCCATCTCTCCAGCCTAAAAGAGTCAACATCCGAATTTGGGTGAGAAAACTCAATACCTGAAACGCAAGTGTTTGTAAAAGTTGTTCGGATGTGAAGAGGATTTTTTTTTCCCCTTAACAGAGGACAAAACTTTTAACACACATTTTCCAATACCAGCAGAGAAAGGAGACAGACAGACAGACAGAATTGGGGATAAATTTTTCCACAACGAGCAAGGAAAGAATCGGCTGATTCATGAATTGTTCAATTCAACTCGATGGAAAATTGCTTTCCTCTATAAATAGAGTAAATAAATAATGCAAACTAACTCATCGCATCAGTATTGTGTCTCAGAATGAGTGATACAGTTTTTCTACGAATATCAACTTTGTGTATATAGAGAAGTACAAAGAAAAAATGCCATTTGGAGATTATATATATGTATATGTATATATATATAATATATATATATATATATATATATATATATATATATATATATATATATATATATACATATATTATGTGTGTGTGGGTATATATGTATATATACCCACTATTCTAAGCTCCTTATAACTGGTTTTAAGAAACCAATAATGTTGAAACGCGATGCCATCCCTAGGGCCAGGGGAATGGCGGTGTATATTACGCCTGAGTACCCTGCTTCTCATAAGTCCTGCTATGAATGTGGCTGTCATGAGATTCAGGTAATAAAACTTTGTGGAAGGCATAACAACTAATTATGTTCGATATACCGGAACCCTTTGTGGGATGATTCTATCTTCGATTGTTTCCTTATCATTAAGGCTAAGATACAAGAAGATGATAGAAAAGGCCTCTTTGGTCTTTGTTGGTGATTTGAATGCTCACCGTAGATAATGGTTAAACTCTTTCTCCTACCGATCGCCATGGCTCAAGAGCTTTAGACTTAGCCTCTGAAT
>NC_090744.1:105651359-105658859 GCF_036898095.1 Palaemon carinicauda | reverse complement strand
AGAGAGAGAGAGAGAGAGAGAGAGAGAGAGAGAGAGAGAGAGAGAGAGACCTTTGGGGAAAAAATATCTAGGGAAACGCAATATAAGTACGCGTGTCTGCAAACAAACAACAGAGAGAGAGAGAGAGAGAGAGAGAGAGAGAGAGAGAGAGAGAGAGAGAGAGGAGAGAGAGAGAGAGAGAGAGAGAGTCAGAAACCATTATCTGAAAAAATATCCAGGAAAAACGCAATGTCTGTTTGCGTCTGAGAGAGAGAGAGAGAGAGAGAGAGAGAGGAGAGAGAGAGAGAGAGAGAGAGAGAGAGATCCAGTGTCCGAAACCTGTATTTGGAGAATATCCAGTAAAACACAATGTATGAATGTGTGTCTGCAAGCAAGAGAGAGAGAGAGAGAGAGAGAGAGAGAGAGAGAGAGAGAGAGAGAGAGAGAGAGTATGCGAAACCTTTACCTGGAAAATATCCAGGAAAAATGTATGAGAGAGAGAGAGAGAGAGAGAGGAGAGAGAGAGAGAGAGAGAGAGAGAGTATGCGAAACCTTTATTTGAAAAATATCCAGGGAAAACCAGTTATGAGAGAGAGAGAGAGAGAGAGAGAGAGAGAGAGAGAGAGAGAGAGAGCTAGCTTTGGAAAATATGAGGAAAAACACACAGGGCAAAGGAGACTACGTATGTCCCTCTGCTCCACAGAATAAAACGACCAGCCAATATGAAGTCCTCTTCTGACGAAGGCAAGAGCTATTTTATCGTCAGAAAAACAAGACAAGTGTTGCTTGACGGCACAGGATAGGCCAATTGCCCCTACCTCCAGACGGCTCCCACGATGGGAAAACATACAGAAAATAAGTTACAAAAGAAATAAATATTACTTGGATAAACTACAAAAGTATTCTTCAGATGGTGAGTTCGAACTCCTCCTTCCGGTAAGAAATCTCTTGGGAGACATTCATTCTCACTCCTTGGAAGGTGGAAAACTTTAAGGACAAATACACACACAAGGAAGTGTTCGGTTACTTCTGTATAACATCGGGTTCTAGATTTGGAGAATATCCAGAAAAATACAATGCCACTATCACTATAATATGGTTTCAGTAACTATTAATTTCTCTCTCTCTCTCTCTCCTCTCTCTCTCTCTCTCTCTCTCTCTCTCTCTCTCTCTCTCTGTATATATATATATATATATATATATATATATAATATATATATATATAATATATATATATATATATATATATATATATATATATTCCGTGTATATATATATATATTATATATATATATATATATATATATATATATATATATATATGTATATATATATATATATATATATATATATATATATATATATATATATATATATATATATATATATATATATATATATATATATAAAAAATGGGTCACTAAATGTTATATTTTCTGAAAAGTATGAAAAGTCAAAGTTATTATTATTAGTATTACATTCGTTGTTCAACATGCTATAGAAATTCAGTGTCTATCGTGTTTTCTTTTCCGATACCTAAAAATTACGACATAAAACATGTATGATACCAATATTAAGCTTTCGAAAGAAATAAACGTTCCTAATTTTGCCACATATAACAAATACAATAAATCTATTCAAGCTGTAATGTTACGGATACGAGCATACTAGATTAAACTCGCCATTCTTTGCAAGTTTTTTTCTCTTTTCCCAACTTTCTCCACAAAGGGGAAACTGCAATAGATTTTTAAACCATTTTCTTGCTGGCCAATCAATCAATCACTCTCCCTCTACGTTCATTTTCCATCGCCTCCACATCTTTCAATCACGCCTGTGACCTTTATAACTTATTCTTCCTCTCTTGCAACAGAACCCGTTGTGAGATATAAATCTTTTTTAAAATTACGTTTAATGATGAAATGTTTTAAATTACGTTTCATGATGAAGTGTTTTTAAATTACGTTTCATCTTGAAGTGTTTTTTTTTTTTTAATTACGTTTCATGTAAAAGTGGTTTTAAAATAACTTCCATTTTAAAGTGTTTTTAAATTACGTTTCATATCAAAGGGTTATTAAATTACCTTTCATGTTGAAGTGTTTTTAAATTACGTTTCATGTTGAAGTGTTTTTAAATTAAGTTTCATACTGAATTGTTTTTAAATTAAGTTTCATGTTGAAGTGTTTTTAAATTATGTTTCATGTTGAAGTGTTTTTAAATTACGTTTTATGTAAAGTCTTGTACAAAAATGCCTATCAATTAAATTATCATAAATTATCGTCAAGGCAATGGAAAGTAACCAACTGAAATTGATTCCCATGTATACAAATGTTTCTTATCTGACTTGTTTATAAAAAAAAAAAATCATTATGGCGCTTTTGATTGATTTGATCAGTCAAAAAAAAATAATAAATAAAATAACTGGTGTGAGTTTATGATGATATTCTCATGACAAAAATATTCTTCCTCAAAATTTTTAGGAGTGAACTATTGGTGAATGAATGAATGTGTTTTTTTAATTGTGCTGTTTCTATTTTAGCCAATACAATTTTAAAACGATGGTGAACATATTTTCCAAACCACCTATCAAAATCAATATATTGGATCACACCTTCCCGAAAACACTTTTAATTTTACCGTGAAATAAAAATGTTGTAAGTGGTAGGTTGAAATAGTATAAAAAATATATATCTTTTTACTTCAGTCATGCCTTTGGCGAAATGTAATATTCAGTAAAAGAATAAAAAACAATATACGTTTTTAAAAACTTTGATGATTAAATTGATTTTGTTATTGTTTATGCCTACGGGGGGTGGGGGGAGGAGACTGACTTAATTCAATTTATTCTGATGAAATTAATTTTTCAGTAGATTGTTTCGTAGTTACAATCCGGCTAACCAGAATGGACCATCTGGATGACAATAACAAATACTAATGTGTCTATTGTCTGCGATTTTCTTTAACTCTGACTATTTATTATGAATAAAATGTTTCAGTCTATTGAGGCATGATATTACTTCTTATGAAACAAAGGACAATCTTTCTGGGATGTAAACGAAAAAAAAAAAAAAAATGTGTCATTGTGTATGTCTTATTATTCAATATCAATTTCCAGTTTTTCTATACGTCGATATATAAGTGACCTTATTGTTTCTCTTAATCAGTCTGCAAAAATCTATAATAAAATCGGTGAAGTTTAAAACAAAATGGATGTTAGCGAAAGGGCTATGTTGTGATAAAGGAGAGTTGCTCGTAGCAAAGGAGCTATGCGGTGACAAAGGAAAGTTACTAGTAGAAAAAGGGCTATACGGTGATAAAAGAAAGTTGCTCGTAGAAGAAGGACTATGCTGTGACAAAGGAAATTTACTTGTGTGAAAAGGGCTATGCTGTGATAAAGGAAAGTTGCTCATAGAAAAAGGACTATGCTGTGACAAAGGAAAGTTACTCGTATGGGCTATGCCAGAGTCCAGTATTGACTCTGGGCTATGCGGTGATAAAAGAAAGTTGCTCGTAGAAGAAGGACTATGCTGTGACAAAGGAAAGTTGTTTTGTAGCGAAATGGCTATGTTGCGACAAACCAAAGTTGCTTGTAGCGAAATGGCTATGTTGTGAAAAATCAAAGTTGCTCGTAGTGAAATGGCTATGTTGTGACAAAGGGAAGTTGCTTGTAGCAAAAGGGCTATGCAATGACAACGCAAAGTTGCTAGTACCAAATGGCTATGTTTTGACAAAGCAAATTTGCTTGTAGCGAAGAGGTTATTTTTAAAAAAGCCAAGTTACTTGTAGTGAAAAATGCCATGCGTGGCAAAGCAAAGGTAATTGCAGCGAAAGACTATGCTTTGACAAAGCAAAGTTCCTTGTGGTGAAAGGACTTTGACAGAGCAAAAATGCTTGTAGTGGAAGAGCTATGTTTTGACAATTCTAAGTTGTTTGTAGTGGAAGGGTTACATTTTGACAGAGGAAAGTTGATTGTAGCTAAAGAATTATATCGTGACAAAGCAAAGTTTTTTTTTAGTGAAAGAGCTATGTTTTGACAAAGCAATGTTGTTTATAGTGAAAGGGCTATGTTCTCACAAAGCAAAGTTCCTTGTAGAAAAAGGGCTATGTTGTGATAACGCAAAGTTGCTCGTAGTGAAATGACTTGCGCTTTGACAAAACACAGTTGATTGTAGTGAACTGGCTATGTTGTGACAAAGCAAAGATGCTTGTAGGAAAAGGGTTATGTTGTGATAAAGCAAAGTTGCTTGGAGGTAAGGGCCTACGTTTTGTGTCCGTAAAGACTACGTTAGAGAGAGAGAGAGAGAGAGAGAGAGAGAGAGAGAGAGAGAGAGACTCTGCATCTGACAGGTCGTATTTCCAGAGGTATTTTGCCAGAAATAAGCAATCTGAAGCAAAAAATAAAATAAAATAAAAAAAAAACCCTATAACTATGGAAGCCAACAGTTAAATATCCGACATTACTTCACGCTGAAGTTTACGATTATTCGTTCCATGAAACAAACAAAAAAATGTAAATTGGAATGCTGAGTAAAATGGTGTCTATTTCTCTTTTCATAACTATATTAGTTCCCACTCTTGTCGAAATCCATTGGGCTGTAACAATAACGCCTTAAACCATCGATTTATGTATATTTTTATCATTTATATAATAATGAATAGATTTTTATACTTACATACATACATGCATACATACATGCAAACATACATACATATATACAAGTATACATACATACATACTATTCTTCTGTATTCGAAAAAAATGCATTTTACGGAAAGACTAACAAATACAATTAGATTTTTAATTATTATTTTGTAATTCAACCTAATACTAATAAATTTGATGAATAAACAACAAACCTAGATTAAACAAACATTAAGTATTGTTGTACAAATATGTAATTCTCGTATTTTCTAACAATCTGCCTCTCTGTAGGCCTATATTCCATTGCTAGGCCTATATACAGCGAGACCCTCACAGGGAAACGTATAAGGTTGAGTAAACATTAAACCATAAAATGTTTACAAAAAGAGAAGATTTATTCAGAACTTGGCAGAGATTTTAAAACCAGCTGACAAAGCGGTTTCTCTTATTTCTTTCCACTGTTATTATGATCATCAGTGCAGGTTTGGATTCCCTTAATATCATCTCACTGTCTGTCTGTCTGTTTTCATTATGGTTCTGTCAACTGACATCATAAAACATAATTTTGGATTCCCTTAATATCATCTCACGATCCTTTTGTTTATCTGTCTGTCTGTCTGTTTTCATTCTTGTTCTGACTGGTAAGGTAATTCGGTATAAACATAATTTCCAGTAAGCACAAAATTTCAGGATCACAAATATCTACTTGTAATGTATTTTATATAGTTAAAACCCTTTCTATTAGGGTTATCAAGTGCTACTAATGATTATACTAATACTACTACTAAAAGAAATAATATAAAATGATACTAATCTGATTATGATATTTAATCTTACCTGTGCTCGATAGGCCTTTCAGAGCAGGTAATTTGATAGCAGTTGAGAGAACTTGAAACCTGTGAATGCTTCTCTTAATCACTTTCATAACATAAATATTTCCTGAAATGAAAAAAAAAAGGAAATTACCACCCGTCAGTTAGGATTACTTTATATTTAATAAGGTTTAGTTTATGTCCACATAAAAAGAATAATATAACTTCCCAATAGCGTCACTCTGGTTTTGATTTTCAAGGTTGGTTTAGAGGTTTAAAGTCCACTTATGAATGGCAGAGGCAAGGGACAGTGACAATGCTTTAAATAGCAGGATAATAACCTAGACTCCTAGAAATTGACCATATCTACTGTACATTTGATCAGCACCCAAGGCCCCTCTCCACCCATGCTAGGACCAGAAAAGGCCAGGCAATGGCTGCTTATAACTCAGTAGGTAGACCTATAGGCCTCCTCCAAACCCAGATTCTTAGCTCACAAGGATGGTGAGGTTGCAACGAAACTATCGAACCTGAATGGAGATGAACTGCAGTCCGGTGAGCGCCAGGCAGTGACATTTTCAATATATGTTCTTTTGATTATTGATATTAGTTTATGATTAATTTATTTCCTGAAATATGGGCATATGATTGCTGCAATATATTCTGGCCTATTTTGAAAACCAAATAACAATATGTTCACTTTTAAAATGATATAGCGAATCAAATATAAATGTTGCTGACCACCAAGACAAATCTTTTTATCTGTTATAGTTCCCAAAGCAAACTGGAGTATAATTCCAACCGATTATTACTCTTCCTACATATTTAGATACGATTCAAGTAAAACTTCCTTTAATTGTAAAAGAATATAGATATTATATATAACTTTCATCTTGTATAAATAGTTAGTAAAATATCTATTGGCGTTTTGTTATTTACAATACATCTGTATAATCGCTTCAATATCCTTTGACTAATTCACTTTCTACCCCTTCAATAAAATATGGTATTGAATTTCCTGTGTTGTAATATTCTATATTGAAGGAATTTATAATTATAGTTCTAATTAGTTTGATTTTCATAAGCTCATTTAGATTCAATTTTGTGCTAAATCTTCAATTATTCATATGTATTTAATGTATAATTAAATGATGCTCTCCAAAACCACAGAAAAGGCCAAATCATTCCAATAACGCTTTCGTACATTAATCATTAAGAAATTATATCATTTACATTGGCAGCTAATAGGTTTACAAAAAAGTAAATTTGCCTTGATCTGCGTGTATTTTTTAAGTTCACATCAATGTAAATGGAAAAAAAGGACACTGAATGAAATATTTGCATCCAATATTTTAGTCCAAAAATTACCAAAAAATAGTCAAAACTATTAAAACTATAAGAATACTAACTGGTTAATTAGTATGCTTCTATCTCCCCTATATAATAAGAAGCAAGTCTAAGTCACTCTCTCTCTCTCTCTCTCTCTCTCTCTCTCTCTCTCTCTCTCTCTCTCTCTCTCTCTCTCTCTCTCTCTCTCTCTCTCTCTCTATATATATATATATATATTATATATATATAATATATATATATATATATATATATATATATATATATATATACACACACACACAAGCCATGTGGTTGATGATCGGAATTTGACCTTTTGCTTGACTTTGGCCTTGGACTCAACCTTGACCTTTGTCTTTAACATTTTCATTAATTCAAATATGAACCAAGTTTGAATTCTCTGTGACAAAGATGTTCAAACTTATGGCTGATTACTTGAATTAGACATTTTGCATGACCATAACCTTGACCTGGACTCTAAAAAATTTAACAATTTGCAGCTTTTTACATAAAGGTTAATCACAGTAAGTTTCTTAACTCTACGAATGAAACTGTGACCAGAAGCTGTTCATAAACACACACACAAACAAACACACACACACAAACAGTGGCGAAAACATAACCTCCTTTCAACTTCGTTGGCGGACATTTGCCTTGACCATGACGATGACCATGACCTTGACTCTCCAAAATTTAACAATGCCCAGCTTTTTACATAGCGGT
>NC_090744.1:105643859-105648859 GCF_036898095.1 Palaemon carinicauda | reverse complement strand
AAACGCTTCTAATATATGACAGGAGTTTATCTCTTAATATACAGCAAAAAAAAAAAAAAAAAAAAAAAAAAAAAAATCGATATGCAGAAGAAAAAATCTTTTTTGGAATAAAAGTTTGGATGCAGAACACACATGGAACAGTGAGCTGAACAAATGGATCACGCTTTGGAAGAACACGGAAGCTCAATGAATAGTGGATGTAGAAGTACAGTTCATCAATAACAGTTTTCTCTGAATCCTTCTCGTTGGTAGGAGGAGTTTCCCTTTGATAAACACTAAGAAATAAATATATTGTGTGATAAAGGTCTGTAGAGGATGCAATTTAATTGACAATTGAAATCATTGTGGATATAGATAAATTATGTTTTAGAAAAGAAATTTGGTATGAAAAATAATTATGAACTCATGATAGTTACTATGAACTTGTTCATTTAGTGTTTGTATGCCGTAATATTATCAAGCTTTTAATTGTTGTAATATGTAAAACAGACATCAATTAAGAAATAAGAAAAACAAATAATTCTAACACTCAAGTGGTCAACCTATTTCACGAATATATATATACCGATATATATATATATATATGTATATATATATATATATATATATATATATATATATATATATATGTATATATATATATATATATATATATATATATATATATATATATATATATATATATATATATACTGTATGTATATTTCATGCTATCGTTATCCTATGGCTAACTTTATGTTTGCCAATTCTCTGGAAGTCAAAACACGCCGTTTTATTTCTTCACTTTTCAACAGGAAACTTTGACATGGTACTGCTCTTCCAGAGCTGAAAAGATGTATCCCTGGAAATACCAAAAATTGTAGTTTTGAAAGTAAATCCAGGATTTAACGTTAGACTGAATCGTAGTACATTGGATCGTATTTAAATAATAGCATTTTTCAGGAATATGATGTTTGTATATATTCAAAATCTCTCTCTCTCTCTCTCTCTCTCTCTCTCTCTCTCTCTCTCTCTCTCTCTCTCTCTCTCTCTCTCTCATATATTTTATATTTGGCATTGTCATTCATAGGGAATCAAAAATGGGTAAAATCTAAACGAACGAAAAAAGAATTTTAAACATTTATTTGAGGAAAGTTTTGAATTTTGATATAATGTAGTTTCTCACACTATGTATATTATGGAATTGTACTTTAGTCGTATATAATGCAAGGTAAAGAGGAATCATAGAAATGTTCGAAAAGGAACTATTATTTTGTAAAAGAGTTGCATCGCAAAGAGTGTATGAAGTTATATTATTATTTACCTTACCTATATGTATGCCTACATACATACATATATACATACCTAAATATATATATATATATATATATATATATATATATATATATATATATATATATATATATATATATATATATATGTATATATATATATATATATATATATATATATATATATATATATATATATATATATATATATATATATATCGCTTTCAGAATGGGGATAGCTTAATGTGGTTTTAAGTTTTGGGTATTGCCATGACCAGCAAGGATGTACTAGTCAGGGCAACCCATACCAGGTTGTTTGCTGTATGAACACTGAATCCTACTCCAGCCCATATGAACGGCACTTCGAGTCCTACCTCGGCCCGCGTGGACGGCACTTCGAATCTTACCTCGGCCCACGTGGACGGCACTTCGAGTCTTACCCCCGTCCCAGATGGACGGCATACCGATTCCTTCTCCAGCCCGTATGGACGGCATAGCAAGTCCTACCTCGGCCCTTGTGGACGTCTGTTCAAGTCCTACTTCGTCCCACATGGATGGCAAATTGAGTCCTAATCCGGCACGCGTGAATGTCAGATCAAGTCCTACCTCGGCCCTCATGGACGAACCATCGAATCCTACCTCAGCCCATGTCGACATCAGATCATGTCCTATTCCGGCCTGCATGGACATCACATTTACAGCCTCTGCCCACAGGGACGTTAGATCAGGTACTACACCAACCCAAATAGACACCAAGTTGAGTCCTACACGGGTCTGCATGAATGTCTGGTCGAGTCCTACCTCGGCCCGCATGGACTGCACATCAAGTCTTAGTCTTACCATGTCCTGCATGGACAGCACATCGAGTCCCACCCCGTCCTGCATGGACGGCACATCGAGTCCCACCTCGTCCTGCATGAACGGCACATCGAGTCCCACCTCGTCCTGCATGGACAGCACATCGAGTCCCACCCTGTCCTGCATGGAGGGCACATTGAGTCCCACCCCGTCCTGCATGTTCTGCACATTGAATCCTATCTCTGCCCATATGGACGGAACATCGAATCCCGGCTCGGCAAGTGTGGACGGCAGATCGTGTCTTACCCCGACCCGCATGGACGTCAGATCAAGTCCTGCCTCGGCCAGTATGGACATCAGATAGAGTCCTATATCTATCCTCATAGACAGCACATAGAGTCCTAGTCCGACCAGCATGGACAGCATATCAAGTCCTGGCTTGGCCTTCGTGGATATCAGATGGATTCCTGCCTCGGCCCCTGTGGACGTAAGATGGAGTCGTGCCTCGGCCCGTGGACGTCAGATGGAGTCGTGCCTCGGCCCATGTGGACATCAGATAGAGGCCTTCCTCGGCTGGCATGTATGATAGATGGTGCATGGCTCAGCCCGCATGGATGACAGATGGAGCCTAGCTTGGCCTGCATGGATGGCAGATTGCGTCCTACCTCGACCTGCACTGAAGGAACATTAAGTCCTACCCTGGCCCACATGGACGTCAGATCGAATCCTGCCCTGTCCTGCATAGATGGCACATCGAGTCTTACGGGGTCCACATGGACGTCAGGTTGAGTCGTACCTCGGCCCACACAGACAGCACATTGAGTCGTACCCTGGCCAAAAGTGGCGTCAGATCAAGTCCTCCCCATCCTGCATATGCGGCACATAGAATCCAACTTTGGCCCGCATGGACGGAACATCGTATACTGGCCTTGGCCCACGTGGACGTCAGATCCAGTCCGGCCTCATCCCGCATGGACGTCAGATCGAGGCCTGTCTCGGCCCACATGGATGACAGATCGAGTCTTGCCTCGGCCGCCAATGTGGACATCAGATCGAGTCCTATTCCGACCCGCATGGACGTCACATAGAGTCCTATCCCAGACCTCAGGGACGGTACATCAAGTCCTGACTTGGCCTGCGTGAATGTCAGATGGTGTTCTGCCTCAGCCTGCATGGACATCAGATCGACTCCTGCTTTGGCCCGAGTGGACAACAGATGGAGTCCTGGCTCAGCCCATGTGGATGGCACGTCGAGTCTACTCCGGCCCGCATGGACGTCAGACCAAGTCCTATCCCAGCCTGCATGGACGGCCATTGAATCCTACCATGGCCCGCATTAACGTCATATCTAGTCCTACCCAGCCCTCATGGACGGTACATTGTGTCTTACCTCAGCCAGCGTGGACGTCAGATCGAGTCCTACTCCGGCCAATATGGACGGGTCATCGAGTCCCCCGCCAACCCGCATGGACGTCAGACCGAGTTCGACCCTGGCCCGCATGGACGTCAGATTGAGTCCTGATTTAGTCCACGTGCATTGGAGTAACTCGGCCCGCGGCCCTGCATGGATGGCAAACCGAGTCCTGGCTCGGCCTGTAGGGACGGCAGATTGAGTTCTACCTCGGCCTGCATGGACAGCATATGGAATCCTATATCGGTCCACATGGACGACAGATCAAGTTCTGCTTTGACCCGTAAGCTTAAGCAAGTTTATTGAGTAGGTTACTGCCGTGATTAGTTACCATAGGGTGATGTGGGGTTTGTGCTTGTTTGGATGACGTTCTAAAGAGTATCTTTTTAGACGAAATTGGGACTAAACCCTGACATATTTCAAGTATTAGAGATATTCACTGAATTGTCTGAATGAATGTATTGAGAGGCGAATCGCACAGTAGAAATATATCCCACTGCAATAGATTGACCGAAAGTACACCCATTCGATGGACTTCATGAACGAAAATACAATATTTTAGTGAAAAGGAAGTTGATAAAGTAAAGAGCTTAGGGAAGCTATGACGAAGATGAAGATTTTTGGGACATATTTCGTATATCTTCGGTCTCTGGCAAATGCTTTTAACTCTACAAATTATTCTACTGTTTTCCATGTTCCCTTGTTTTTCCCAAAGCAAAAAGGCTTTTAATACAACACAGAATCTGTATTTTGAATTGCCACAATAAACAAAGAAAAGAGGGGAATTAACTTTTTTCCTGCATAGAAAGTGGGAGCTTAACTGACTTCAAAAATTAAACTTTGAGTAATAAGTATAAGAAGAACAAAATACTGTCTTTTCAGGAGTAAAATTGATTTCCAGAAATATGCTGTATTTCTTGCAACAATAGTGTGTTATTACGATTTCACATGGTCGAGAAATCATCAGATATATGTATGTCTACGTGTGTCCAGAAACATTGAAAAATAGATAAGAACAAAAATAATAGTCAAGTTATCCTTACAACCTTATACTCATGCCCATAAATTTGCCTTATACCTTGCGTAACAGACTAGAGAATCATATGCGTAGGTGATATTCACTGAAAAGAGTATTACACATCATGTCCTTCCTTTGTTGAAATAAGATTTTCAGAAACGCTCAAATGTTCACCAAGTAAAATTTTCAGTTTGATCTATGGCATGCGTAACAACATATTTTAAAAGATATTTAAGATAAGCGCAGGAGAAAAATCAACTAAATTCTGCATTCGGTTTCCATCATCAAATACATGATACACAATACAAAAGATATGTTTTAAATCTTACTTTGTACGCCGGCGTTTGGAAACCGCCTTTTTTATGTTCTCGATGATCACATGGAAATGGAATTTTGGATTCCATCTCTCCAGCCTAAAAGAGTCAACATCCGAATTTGGGTGAGAAAACTCAATACCTGAAACGCAAGTGTTTGTAAAAGTTGTTCGGATGTGAAGAGGATT
>NC_090744.1:105626359-105638859 GCF_036898095.1 Palaemon carinicauda | reverse complement strand
ATTTTAAGTGTGCTTCTCGACAGCAAATTTACTTTTGAGAAACACATTAGGTTTATGTCTTCTTCAATTGCACACAAAATTGGGTTAGTAAGAAAGTCTTTCAAGATTTTTGGTGATCAATCTATTCTGAAGGAGTTTTTTAGGTGTTTCATTCTACCTTGTTTCGAGTATTATTCTACTGTCTGGTCTTCAGCTGCTGATTTTCATCTTAATTTGTTGGACAGGAACTTACTTTCTTTTAAATTTCTTATTCTTGATATAGATATTAATCTCTGGCACCGTCGTTCAATTAGTTCATTATGCATGATGCATTAGATGTTTTATAATTCTGACCATCTTTTACATTCAGATTTTCCCGGACAGTTACATCTTGTTCGTAATACTAGGTATAGAGTTAATTCTAATAGCTAGGCCTTCTACATGATGAAGCTCAATACTAAACAGTACTCTAGAAGTTTTATTCCAGCTGTGACCAAGTTATGGAATGATCTTCCTAGTCAGGTAGTTGAATCGGTAGAACTTCAAAAGTAAAAACTTGCAGCAAATGTTTTTATGTTGAACAGACTAATATAAGTCCTTTTATAGTTTATATATCAAATATATTTTGTAATGTTGTTAATGTTTTTAAAACATTTAAATTTTACATTACTTCTTATATCGTTTATTTATTTCCTTATTTCCTTTCCTCACTGGGCTATTTTTCCCTTGAACTTATAGCATCTTGCTTTTTCAACTAGGGTTGTAGCTTAGCTAGTAATAATGATAATAACAATAATAATAATGATAACAATAATGATTATAATAAATCTGTATACACATATTTAAATGTGGGGGTGTATATATATGTGTATATATATATATATATATATATATATATATATATATATATATATATATATATATAATATATATATATATATATATATATATATATATATATATATATACACTGTATACTTAGACTGTATAATATACATATATATATATATATAGACTGTATAATATAAACATACACAAATACACACTATATATATATATATATATATATATATATATATATATATATATATATGTATATATATATGTATATATATAATGTATATATAATGTATATATATATATATATATAGTGTATAATATATATATATATATATATATATATATATATATATATATATATATATATATATATTATATATATATATATATATATATATTATATATAATGTATATTTATCTCTATTCGTATGAAAGTGTGTGCACAGGCACGTGTCTTTAGAATAATGTTTAAGTCTTTTATATGATTCTCCGAGAGTCGCCAACGATGAAGGCTTTACCTCATCCTCCCTCGCATCATCCGCCAGAAATAAATCTTTCCCTTTTCTCTTCCCAATACATTATTCATTGTAATCACATTTTATTCACAGTAATTCATCACGTTCTGTCCTCCCTTGAATTCTCTCTCTCTCTCTCTCTCTCTCTCTCTCTCTCTCTCTCTCTCTCTCTCTCTCTCTCTCTCTCTCTCTCTCTCTCTCTCTATTCACATATCCCATAAAATAAAGCCTCTTTCTTTCTCTCCTGTCATGTAAAGATTAGCAATGTACCGGACGTAAAATGTTATTCAGGCAAAGCTGTATTGCCATCTACACACACACACACAAAAAGAAACACACACACATAAATATATATATATATATATATATATATATATATATATATATATATGTGTGTGTGTGTGTGTGTATGTGTGTATTATAAATATACGTATGAATATACATATATTCTGTACATATGTATTTATACAGTATAATACTCACACCCATTTTATATATATATATATATATATATATATATATATGTGTGTGTGTGTGTAAAGTATATATACATATATATATACATATATATATATATATATATATATATATATATATATATATATACTGTACATATGTATATATATAGAGTATAATACACACATTATGTATACATATACATATACTGTACATATACATATATACATATATATATATACATATATGTATATAAACATTATATATATATATGTATATATACATATGTATAAAGGTATATGTATACATACATGTGTATATGTATATATATGTTTATATATGTATATATATGCATATACATATATATATATATATATAAATGTATAAAGTTAGTATTATACAGTATATATACATATGTATAGTATATATGTATATATATACTATATACATATATATATACATATATATGTATATATATACATTTATATATATATATATTATACATATACATATATATACATATATATGGATATATATACATATATATACATATATACATATGTATACATAATATATATACATATATATACATAATATATATATATACATATACATATACATATATATACATACATTTACATGTACATATATATATATATATATATATATATATATACATAAATACTGTACATACATATACATATATACTGTATATACATATATATATATATACAGATATATATATACATATATATACACATATATATACATATATATATACATATAAATACATGTATATACACACATATATATACATATATATATAATTATATATATGAAGAGAGAGAGAGAGAGAGAGAGAGAGAGAGAGAGAGAGAGAGAGAGAGAGAGAGAGAGAGAGAGAGAGTCTGATATACTTATTCTTACACAAGGCATCATCTGTTCAAAAACCATTTCTCCAATGAGAGTTGGCCTCATTCTCTTAAAAGTATTTTTGCCTCATCATCATAAATCCCTCAAAAAGTATCAGCGATTAATCACCATAAATCCCATGAAATCCAGTTTGAAATTCTTCTTCGCATAATACCCTTAATATCTAAGACAAATGGAGACTTATCTTTCCTATAATCCACTGAGCAGATAAAGCCTGATAAGTATGCAAATGCTCTGGTGACTGGATTCAAATGTCTTGATCACAAAAATGGGAAAATTTATAATTTATGGTAATTATCTCCATAGATATTAAGAAAATTCTAAACATACTTGAATTATTTCGGGAAGATGAATAAGTACACTGTGATAAATTGATCTCGTTCATTCTATATGACTATTCACTTTGCATTGTAGAAATGCATGACAGTAAATGCTTATATACTAACATATATTCTATAAAAACAACCATATACATAATGCACCCCTCTCTGATTGGTCGACTGCGGAATTCAACCAACGTCAGACTTCTTCGAAGTCTGAGCTAGCTAACCTACTTAGTCAATTCTCTCTCTCTCTCTCTCTCTCTCTCTCTCTCTCTCTCTCTCTCTCTCTCTCTCTCTCTCTCTATATATATATATATATATATATATATATATATATATATATATATATATATATATATATATATATATATATCAATGATTTTTATAATATTCAACTATATTCTGGAAACAAAAGCATCATTGAAATGTAAAAAAGTTATTGAGTCTTCGAAAAATATCTTCATTTTAATAATACCTAATTGTGGTTTATTAAATTGGTTTAAAAAAAAATGTAGTTGACTATTGCATTTTTTCTAACATATTCCCACAAAAAGGTCGGATTATTAACCACGCGCATGGGAGAGAGAGAGAGAGAGAGAGAGAGAGAGAGAGAGAGAGAGAGAGAGAGAGAGAGAGAGAGAGAGGGTGTGTGCTGCAAATGATAAATCAATAATGGAATAGAAAATCAATTAAATTTATATATTTTTGTACGAAAATTGTTAGATAAGAAAAAGAGATAAAATTCTGATCTATAATGATATTCTACTATTGCTAATCAAAGAATCCAATAAGAGAACTACCCATTTCAACATTTAGAACATGTACAAAACACGACTTTGACTGGTTCTTTATAAAAGGATATGATATTTATTACTAGGTGGATATACTTTAACGTGTTAATAAGGATTCAATATCGCCATGATCAACAAAGCTGTACTAGATTGGTTTGCTGTGAGCAATCAGACAAAAATCCGCCACCATCACCCAATTGCACTGGTCAACGCGTTGAGGAAAACTGGCCAAACCAAGACACGAGGCTGCCTTTGTCCTGCAGTAGAATAGAAATAGCTGAATTTGTTGTTGTTGCTGTTGTTGTTATTTATTACAGACTCTTTATTCCCCTAGAAAGATTTATATCTATTCCGGAATTAGGAACAGTTCCTTCGTAATCAGGT
This sequence comes from Palaemon carinicauda, assembly GCF_036898095.1. NCBI lineage: Eukaryota > Metazoa > Arthropoda > Malacostraca > Decapoda > Palaemonidae > Palaemon > Palaemon carinicauda. The sequence continues at coordinate 105,634,638 of NC_090744.1, read as the reverse complement.
GATCCCAATTAAAATCATATCAAAATGCTGTGACATTTAAAACTAAAACAGAAAGTAATTCATAAGCATTTTTTGACACTAGTAGTTAAGTTTAAACATTACATATAGAAACTCCAGTTACCCTCCCACCTACAATTTTGAAGTAATTAATCGAACTATAAAATTTAATACAAAATCTTCGACTTGATCTGCGAGAATCAAAAATAAATATTTCATATTTAGACTTTCTATGATAAAAAAAGACGCATCCCGAAATATTGATTTTTTTTTTTTTTTTTTTTTTAATCAGTCTTACATTCTCGCACAGCTACACCAATGTTTGAGAAGAGAGAAACAAAAGAAATTAATGGAGAGGAAAGACATGAAGTCGATATTACGACCGAAAATGCCAAGAGATATTGAGTCTGAAAACGTTAGCAAAGCATTTAAAAGTGATAAACAACGCTGCTGCACGAACAGTCTCCAGTGTGTGTGTGTGTTTGTGTATGTGTGTGTGTGACTGCAAGCAAACGTGAGAGAGAGAGAGAGAGAGAGAGAGAGAGAGAGAGAGAGAGAGAGAGAGAGATCCGAACACTAACCTGGAAAATATCCAGGAATGTATGTATGTATGTATGTATGTATGAGAGAGAGAGAGAGAGAGAGAGAGAGAGAGAGAGAGATCTGAAACCTTTAATTGGAAAATAGCCAGGAAACCACAATGCATGTATGTGCGTCTGCAAGCTAAGGAGAGAGAGAGAGAGAGAGAGAGAGAGAGAGAGAGAGAGAGCCAGTATCCGAAAACTTTATTTGGAGAATATCCAGAAAAACAATGTATATATCTGTGTCTGAGAGAGAGAGAGAGAGAGAGAGAGAGAGAGAGAGAGAGAGCCAGTATCCGAAAGCTTTATTTGGAGAATATCCAGAAAAACAATGTATGTATCTGTCTGCAAGAGAGAGAGAGAGAGAGAGAGAGAGAGAGAGAGAGAGAGAGAGAGAGAGAGAGAGAGAGAGACTACGTATGTCCCTCTGCTCCACAGAATAAACGACCCGCCAATATGAAGTCCTCTTCTGACGAAGGCAAGAGCTATTTTATCGTCAGAAAGACAAGACAAGTGTTGCTTGACGCACAGGATAGGCCAATTGCCTTACCTTCAGACCACTCCCACGAGGGAAAACATAAAAATGAATTAAGTTACAAAAGAAAGAAAATATTTCTTGAATAAACTACAAAAGTATTCTTTAAGACGGTGAGTTCGAACTCCTCCTTCCGGTAAGAAATCTCTTGGGAGACATTCATTCTCACTCCTTGGAAGGTGGAAACTTTAAGGGCAAATACACACACAAGGAAGTGTTCGGTTACTTCTGTATAACATCGGGTTCTAGACTTGATAATGGATTCAAGTAACCAGTTTTTTATCACTATAATATGGTATCAGTAATTATTCATCTCTCTCTCTCTCTCTCTCTCTCTCTCTCTCTCTCTCTCTCTCTCTCTCTCTCTCTCTCTCTCTCTCTCTCTCTCTGTCATACATACACGCATATATATATATATATATATGCATATTCATTTATATATATATATATATATATATATATATAATATATATATATATATATATATATATATATATATATATATATATATATATACACACCCACGGTCACAAAATGTAAAATTTTCTAAAAGGTATGAAAAGTAGAAGTTATTAGTAGTATTAAATTTTCTGTTGGCGATGTATATAGATTAAAACATCAACTACTGTACTTTTCAAGAAAAACATTAAACATGTATGATACTTATATGCTTTCTAAAAAATAAACGTTCTTAAATTTGCCATACATAACAAATAAAATAATTTTACTTAAGCTGTAATGTTACGGATACGAACATACTAGATTAAACTCGCCATTCTTTGCAAGTTTTTTTTTTTTTTTCTTTTCCCAACAACTTTCTCCGTAAAGGGGAAACTGCAATAGATTTTTAAACCATTTTCTCGTTGGCCAATCAATCAATCACTCTCACTCTACGTTCATTTTCCATCGCCTCCACATCTTTCAATCACGCCTGTGACCTTTATAACTTATTCTTCCTCTCTTGCAACAAAACCCGTTGTGAGATATAAATCATTTTTAAAATTACGTTTAATGTCGAAATGTTTTAAATTACGTTTCATGTTGAAGTGTTTTTAAATTAAGTTTAATCTTGAAGTGTTTTTTTTTTAATTACGTTTCATGTAAAAGTGGTTTTAAAATAATTTTCATTTTAAAGTGTTTTTAAATTACGTTTCATATCAAAGTGTTATTAAATTACCTTTCATGTTGAAGTGTTTTTAAATTACGTTTCATGTTGAAGTGTTTTTGAATTAAGTTTCATACTGAAGTGTTTTTAAATTACGTTTCATACTGAAGTGTTTTTAAATTACGTTTCATGTAAAGTTTTGTAAAAAAAAAAAAAAAAAAAAACAATGCCTATCAATTAAATTATTATAAGTTATCATCAAGGTAATGTTAAGTAAACTACTGAAACAAAGTGATTCTCAAGTATTCAGGTGTTTCTTATCTGACTTGTTAAAAAAAAAAAAAAATCTGACACGTTTCATTGATTTATCAGTCTAAAAAAATAAAAGCTGGTGTGAGTTTATCATGATGAAATCCTCATGACAAAAATATTATTTCTCAAAATTTTTAGGAGTGAAATATTGGTGAATGAATGAATGTGTTTTTTTTTTTAATTATGCTGTTTCTATTTTAGCCAATAAAATTTTAAAACGAGGGTGAACATATTTCCCAAACCACCTATTAAAATCAATATATTGGATCACACCTGCCCAAAAATATTTATATTTTTAATTCTACCATGAAATAAAAGTGTTGTAAGTGAAGTGTTGAAATAGTATAAAAATATATATTTTTTAACTTCATTCGTGCCTTTGGCGAAATGTAATATTAGTAAAAGAATAAAAAAACAATATATGTTTTTAAAAACTTTGATGATTAAATTGATTTTGTTATTGCTTATGCCTACGGGGGTTGGGGGGAGGAGACTAACTTAATTCAATTTATTCTGATGAAAGTGATTTTTCAGTAGATTGTTTCGTAGTTACAATCCGGCTAACCAGAATGGAACATCTGGATGACAATAGCAAATACTAATAAGGTGTCTATTGTCTGCGATTTTCTTTAACTCTGACTACTTACAATGAATAAAATGTTTCAGTCTATTGAGGCATGATATTACTTCTTACGAAACAAAGGACAATCTTTCTGGGGTGTAAACGAAAAAAGAAATTATGAGTGTCATTGTGTATGTGCAATTATTATTATTATTATTATTATTATTATTATTATTACTTGCTAATCTACAACCCTAGTTGGAAAAGCAGGACGCTATAAGTCTGGGGGCTCCAACAGGGAAAATACCCCAGTGAGGAAAGGAAACGGGAAAACTAAAATGTTCTAAGAACAGTAACAACATTAAAATAAATATTCCTGTATAAATAATAAAAACTTTAACAAAAAAAGAGGAAGAGAAATAAGATAAAATAGTGTGCCTGAATGTACCCTCAAGCAAGAGAACTCTTAACCCAAGACAGTGGAAGACCATGGTACAGGGGCTATGGCACTAACAAAGACTAGAAAACATGGTTTGATTTTGGAGTGTCCTTCTCCTAGAAGAACTGCTTACCATTATTCAATATCAATTTCCAGTTTTTTTATATGTCGATATATAAGTGACCCTATTGCTTCTCTTCATCAGTCAGCTAAAATCTGTAATAAAATCGATGAAGTATAAAACAAAATGGATTTTAGAGAAAGGGCTATGTTGCGATAAAGGAGAGTTGCTAGTAGCAAAGGGGCTATGCTGTAACAAAGGAAAGTTACTCGTAGAAAAAGGGCTATACGGTGACATAAGAAAGTTGCTCGTAGAAGAAGGGCTATGCAGTGACAAAGGATAGTTAGTCGTAGAAAAAGGGCTATACGGTAACAAAAGAAAGGTCCTCGTAGAAGAAGGGCTATGCTGTGACAAAGGAAAGTTACTCGTAGAAAAAGGGCTATGCGGTGATGAAAGAAAATTGCTCGTAGATGAAGGGCTATACTGTGACGAAGGAAAGTTACTCATAGAAAAGGGGCTATGCGGTGATAAAATAAAGTTGCTCGTAGAAAAGGGCTATGCTATGACAAAGGAAAGTTGCTTTTAGTGAAATGGCTATGTTGTGACAGAGCAAAGTTGCTTATGGCGAAATGGCTATATTGTGACAAAGGAAAGTTGCTTGTAGCAAAAGGGCTATGCTGTGACAAAGGGAAGTTGCTCGTAGCTAAATGGCCATGCTGTAACAAAGCAAAGTTGCTCGTAGCGAAATGGCAATGTTGTGACAAAGCAAATTTGCTTGTAGCGAAGAGGTTATTTTTAACAAATCAAAGTTACTTGTAGCGAAAAAAGCTATGCGTGGCAAAGAAAAGGTAATTGCAGCGAAAGACTATGTTTTGACAAAGCAAAGTTCCTTGTAGCAAAAGGGCTATGATGTGAAAAAGCAAAGTTGTTTGTAGCGACAGGGCTATGATTTAACAAAGCAAAATTGCTTGTAGTCAAAGGACTATATTGTGACAAAGCAAAGTTGTTTGTAGCAAAAGAGCTACGTTTTGACAAAGCAACGTTGTTTATAGTGAAAGGGCAATGTTTTCACAAAGCAAAGTTCCTTGTAGAAAAATGGTTATGTTGTGACAACGCAAAGTTGCTCGTAGTGAAAGGACTTACGCTTTGACAAAACATAGTTGATTGTAGTGAACTGGCTATGTGACAAAGCAAAGTTGCTTGTAGGAAAGGGGCTATGTTGTGATAAAGCAAAGTTGCTCGAAGTAAAAGGGCTTACGTTTTGACAAAACACAGTTGATTGTAGTGAACTTACTATGATGTGAGAAAGCAAAGTTGCTTGGAGTGAATGGGCTGCGTTTTGTGTCCGTAAAGACTACGTTAAAGAGAGAGAGAGAGAGAGAGAGAGAGAGAGAGAGAGAGAGAGAGAGAGAGAGAGAGAGAGAGAGAGAGAGAAACTCTGCATATGACAAGACGTATTTCCAAAGGTATTTTGCCAGAAATAAGCAATCTGAAGCAAAAAAAAAAAAAAATCCTATAACTATGGAAGCCAACAGCTAAAATACGCGACATTACTTCACGTTGAAGTTTACGATCATTCGTTCAATTAGAGAGAAAAAAAAATGTAAATTGGAATGCCGAGTAAAATGGTGTCAATTTCTCTTTTCATATCTATGTCAGATCCCAATTTTGTCGAAATTCATTGGCATGTAACAATAACGCCTTAAACCATCGATTTATGTATATTTCTGTCATTTATATATCAATGAATAGGTTTATATATTTACATACATACATACATGCATACATACATACATACATGCATACATACATACATACATACATACATACATACTATTCTTCTGTATCCCCCCCCCCACAAATTTTTCATTTTACGAAAAGACACTAACAAATACAATTACATTTTTTAATTATTATTTTGTATTCCAACCCTATACTAATAAATTTGATGAATAAACAACAGACTTAGATTAAATAAACATTAGCAGTGTTGTACAAATATGCAATTCTCGTATTTTCTAACAATCTCCCTCTCGGTAGGCCTATATTCCATTGCTAGGCCTATATACAGCGAGACCCTCACAGGGAAACGTATAAGATTGAGTGAACAATAAACCATAAAATGTTTACAAATGGAGAAGATTTATTCAGAACTTGGCAGAGATTTTAAAACCAGCTGACAAAGTGGTTTCTCTAATTTTTTTTTTCTATTGTTGTTGTTATAATCAGTAAAGGCTTAGATTCCCTTAATATCATCTCACTGTCTGTCTGTCTGTTTGTCTGTCTGTCTGTGTATCTATCTGTCTGGTCTGTCTGTTTGTCTGCCTGTAGGTATGTCTGTTTGTTTGTCTGTCTGTCTCCATTATGGTTCTGTCTAGTAAGATAATTAAGGTAATTCGATATAAACAATTTCCATTAAGCACAAAATTTCAGGATCATTTTAAAATTTAAGTTATTATATATATATATATATTATATATATATATATATATATATATATATATATATATATATATATATATATGTATATATATATATATATATATATATATATATATATATTAAGGTCATTAACTACTATTAACGATGTTGCTAGTATTACTACAACTAAAAGAAATAATAAAGGATACAAATGACACTATTTAATCTTACCTATGCTCGATAGGACTTTCAGCGCAGGTAATTTGACAGCAGTTGAGAGAACTTGAAACCTGTGAATGCTTCACTTTCATAACATAAATATTTCCTGAAATGAAAAAAAAAAAAAGGAAATTACCACCCGTCAGTTAGGATTACTTTATATTTAATAAGGTTTAGTTTATGTCCATATAAAAAGAATAATATCATTTTCCAGTTGCGTCACTCTGGTTTTGATTTGTAAGGTTGGTTTAAAGGTTTAAAGGCAACGCATGAATGGCATAGGAAAGGGAGAGTAACAATGCTTTAACTAGCAGGATAATGACCTAGACTCTTAGAGTACCCTGCCCAATCTCCACCCAAGATAGAACCAGAAAGGGCCAGACAATGGCTGCTAATAACTCAGTAGGTAGACGTATAGTCCTCCCCCAAACCCACATCCTTAGCTCACAAGGATGGTGAGGTTGCAGACACTAAAGAAACTATCAAACTTGAGCGGGGACAGACCCCAGTTCACCGAGCGCCAGGCAGGGACGTTTTCAATATGTGTTTTTTTGATATATTGATATTAGTTTATGATTAATCTATTTCCTGAAATAATGGCATATAATTGCTGCGATACAATCTGGCCTATTTTGAAAACCAAATCACAATAATGTTCACTTCTGAAATGATATAGCGAATCAAATATAAATGTTGCTGACCACCAAGACAAATCTTTTCATCTGTTATAGTTCCCAAAGCAAACCGAAGTATAATCACGAACGATTATTACTCTTCCTACATATTCAATTAAAACTTCTTTTAAATGTAATAGAGTATGGATATATTATATAACTTTTATCATGTATAATTAGTTAGTAAAATATCTATTGGTATTTTGTTATTCATCATACATCTGTAAAATTGCGTTTCAATTTCCTTTGAATAATTCACTTTCTACTACTTCAATAAAATATGGTACTGATATTCCTGTGCTGTAATATTCTATATTGAAGGAATTTATAATTATAGTATTCTATTTAGTTTGATTTTCATAAGCTCATTTTGATTCAATTTTGTGCTAAATCTTCAATTATTCATATGTATTTAATGTATAATTAAATGATGCTCTCCAAAACCACTGAAATGGCAAAATAACTCTTATAACGCTTTTGTACATTAATCATTACGAAATTATATTATTTACATTGGAAGATATGTTTACAAAAAAAGTAAATTTGCCTTGATCTGCATGTATTTTTGAAATTCGCATGCAATATTTTAGTTCCAAATTTACAAAAATTACTTCACATATGAAAATAGTTAAACTATCAAAACTATAAGCATATTAAATGGTTAATTAGTATGCTTATATCTCCTCCATATAATATCTATATCTATATCTATCTATCTATCTATCTATCTATCTATCTATCTATCTATCTATATATATATATATATATATATATATATATATATATATATATATATATATATATATATAAACCGTGGCCGTATCATTGATGACCGCAATTTGACCTTTTGTTTGACATTTGACCTTGGACTCAACCTTGACCTTTATCCTTAACATATATCAATTGACGTGGATTTTCATACATTCAATAATAATAATAATAATATTAATAATAATAATAATAATAATGATAATAATAATAATAATAATAAATTAATGAATAATATCAATAACAATAAATTAATGAATAATAATAATAACAATAATAATAATAAATACTAAATAATGATAATAATAGTAATAATAATAATAATAACAAGTAAAGTGACAAATCTATAACAGTTGAAATTATACCATCAAAATACAGTTATGGATCTATTCGTTCATTTCATAACAGATGGCACAGCCTACATTATCACAATTTGTTATTCATTGTATACACGGACAATCTCTTTACATTCTCAATTATTCAATTATTCATTAGTGAAAATTTTATTCCTGCTTCATTACCATCAATCAGAAAATGGAATAATCTTAGTAATTCCATAGTATCAATTTACTAAAATTAATTTAGATATGGATGTCAATATAAGC
>NC_090744.1:105618859-105621359 GCF_036898095.1 Palaemon carinicauda | reverse complement strand
ATCGAGTCCCACCCCGTCCTGCATGGGCAGCACATCGAGTCCCACCCCCGTCCTGCATGGGCAGCACATCGAGTCCCACCCCGTCCTGCATGGGCGGCACATCGAGTCCCACCCCGTTCTGCATGGACGGCACATCGAGTCCCACCCCATCCTGCATGGAGCATGGACGGCGCATCGAGTCCCACCCCGTCCTGCATGGACGGTGCATCGAGTCCCACCCCGTCCTGAATGGATGGCGCATCGAGTCCCACCCGGTCCTGCATGGACGGCACATCGAGTCCCACCCGGTCCTGCATGGACACCACATCGAGTAGCCCCCCCCTCCCACATGGACGGCACATCGAGTCCCACCTGGGCCTGCTTGGACGGCACATCAAGTCCCACCCTGTCCTGTATTGACGGCACATCGAATCCCACCCCGTCCTGCATGGACGGCATATCGAGTCCCTCCCCGTCCTCCATGGATGGCACATCGAGTCCCTCCCCGTCCTGCATGGACGGCACATCAAGTCCCACCCCGTGCCACATGGACGGCACATTAAGTCCCAACCCGTCCTGCATGGACGGCACATCGAGTCCCACCCCATCCTGCATGAACAGCACATTGAATCCCACCCTGTCCTGCATGGACGGCATATCTAGTCCCACCCTGTCCTGCATGGATGGCACATCGAGTCCCAACCCATCCTGCATGGACAGCACATCAAATCTCAACCCATCCTGCATGGACGGCACATCGAGTCTCACCCCATCTAGCATGGACTGCACATCGAGTTCAACCTCGGCCCACATGGACAGAACATTGAATCCTGCTTTGGCCTGTCTGGACGGCAAGTTGTGTCCTGCCCCGGCTCGCATGGACGTCAGATTAAGTCCGGCCTCGGCCCGTGTGGACATCGGATCAAGTCCTACATCGGCCGTCATGGACAGCATATTTAGTCCTTGTCCGGCCAGCAAGGACGGCATATCAAGTCCTATCCCAACTTGCATGGATGGCACATCAAGTCCTGGCTTGGCCAGTGTGGACGTCAGGTGGAATCCTTCCAGCTCGTGTGAACGTAAGATGAAGTCTTGCCTTGGCCCGTGTGGACGTCAAATGGAGGCCTACCTTGGCCGGCGTGTAAGACATATGGAGCGTGGCTCAGCACACGTGGACGATAGATGGAGCCTGGCTTGGCCCACGTGGATGGAAGATTGGGTCATGTCTCGGCCCGCACGGGCGGCACATTAAATCTCACCCTTGTCCACATTGATGTCAGATCGAGTCCTACCCGGTCCTGCATAGACAGCACATCGAGTCTTACCGGGACCGCATGAACGTCAGGTTGAGTGCTACCTCGGCCCACACGGACAGCACATCGAGTCCTAGCCTGGCCCAAAAAGGGATGTCAGATTAAGTCCTGCCATGTCCTGCATAGATGGCACAGAGTCCAACCTTGACCTGCATGGACGTAACATTGAATCCTGGCCTTGGCTCACGTGGACATCACATCGAGTCCCGTCTCGGCCCACGTGGATGACAGATGGAGTCCTGGCTCAGTCTGCACAGATGACAGATCGAGTCCTACTTCGGCCCAAGTGGACATCAGGTCGAGTCCTACTCTGCCTGCATGGACGTCACATCGAGTCCTATCGCAGACCTCATGGACGGCACATGAAGTCCTGACTTGGCCTGCGTGGATGTCAGATGGTGTCCTGCCTCAGCCCGCATGGACGTCAGATCGAGTCCTGCCTTGGCCCAAGTGGACAACAGATGGAGTCCTGGCTCAGCCCACGTGGACGGTACATCAAGTCCTACCACGGCCCCCATGGATGTCAGATCGCGTCCTATTCTGGCCTGCATGAACAGCCTTTGAGTCCTACCACAGCCCTCACGGACGTCATATCAAGTCCTACCTAGCCCTCATAAATGGTACATCGAGTCTTGCCTCAGCCAGCATGGACGTCAGATCGATCCTACTCTGGCCAAAATGGACGGCTCATCGAGTCCCCCGCTGACCCGCATGGACGTCGGATCGAGATCAACCCAGGCCTGCATGGACGGCATATCGAGTCCTTGCTTGGCCTGCATGGACATCAGGTCGAGTCCTGCTTCGGACGTCGTAGATGACAGATGGAGTCCTGGCTCAGCCAGCGTGGACGAGAGGAGTCCTAGCTCAGCTCCCGGGCTTGCTTATATGGCAAACATGAGTCCCCGCCTCGGCCTGCAGGGACAGCAGATTGAGTTTTACCTCGGCCTACATGGACAGCATATGAAATCCTACATCGTTCCACATGGACGACAGATCGAGTTCTGCTTTAACCCGTAACCTTAAGCTGTTTATTGAGTAGGTTACTGCCGTGATTAGTTACCACAGGGTGAGGTGGGGTTTGGGCTGGTTTGGCTGACGTTCTAACGAGCATCTTTGTAGACGAAATTGGGACTAAAACCTGACACCTTTAAAATATTAGAGATATTCACTGATTGTCTGAATGAATGTATTGAGAGGAGAATCCAACA
>NC_090744.1:105593859-105608859 GCF_036898095.1 Palaemon carinicauda | reverse complement strand
AATATTCAGTAAAAGAATAAAAAAATAATATACGTTTTTAAAAACTTTGATGAATAAATTGATTTTTTTATTGCTTATGCCTACGGGGGGGGGGGACTAAATTAATTTAATTTATTCTGATGAAAGTAATTTTTCAGTAGATTGTTTCGTAGTTACAATCCGGCTAACCAGAATGGACCATCTGGATGACAATAGAAAATACTAATAAGGTGTCTATTGTCTGCGATCTTCTTTAACACTGACTACTTATAATTGAATAAAATGTTACAGTCTAATGAGGCATGATATTACTTCCTATGAAACAAAAGACAATCTTTTTGGGGTGTAAACGAAAAAAGATATATGAGTGTCATTGTGTATGTGCAATTATTATTATCATTATTATTACTTGCTAAGCTACAACCCTAGTTGGAAAAGCAGGATGCTATAGGCCTGGGGGCTCCAACAGGGAAAATAGCCCCGTGAGGAAAGGAATCAGGAAAAATAAAATATTCTTAGGGCAGTAACAACATTAAAATAAATATTCCTATATAAATTATAAACACTTCAACAAAAATAGTGGAAGAAAAATAAGAAAAAATAGTGTGCCTGAGTGTAACCTCAATCAAGAGAACTCTAACCCTAGACTGTGGAAGACCATGGTACAGATGCTATGGCACTACCTAAGACTAGAGAACAATGGTTTGATTTTGGAGTGTCCTTCTCCTAGAAGAGCTGCTTACCATTATTCAATATCAATTTCCAGTTTTTCTATACGTCGATATATAAGTGACCTTATTGTTTCTCTTAATCAGTCTGCAAAAATCTATAATAAAATCGGTGAAGTATAAAACAAAATGGATTTTAGCGAAAGGGCTATATTGTGATAAAGGAGAGTTGCTCGTAGCAAAGGGGCTATGCTGTAACAAAGGAAAGTTACTCGTATGAAAAGGGCTATGCGGTGATAAAGGAGAGCTGCTCGTAGCAAAGGGGCTATGCTGTGACAAAGGAAATTTACTCGTAGAAAAAGGGCTAGGCTGTGAAAAAGGATAGTTACTCGTAAAAAAAGTGGTATATGGTGACAAAAGAAAGGTCCTCGTAGAAGAATGGCTATGCTGTGACAAAGGAAAGTTACTCGTACGAAAAGGGCTACGCTGTGACAAAAGAAAGTTGCTCGTTGAAAAAGGGCTATGCTGTGACAAAGGAAAGTTACTCGTAGAAAAAGGGCTATACTGTGACAAAATAAAGGTCCTCATAGAAGAAGGGCTATGCTGTGACAAAGGAAAGTTACTCATAGAAAAAGGGGTATATGGTGACAAAAGAAAGGTCCTTGTAGAAGAAGGGCTATGCTGTGACAGAGGAAAGTTACTCTTAGAAAAAGGGGTAAACGGTGACAAAAGAAAGGTCCTCATAGAAGAAGGGCTATGCTGTGACAGAGGAAAGTTACTCGTAGAAAAAGGGGTAAACGGTGACAAAAGAAAGGTCCTCATAGAAGAAGGGCTATGCTGTGACAAAGGAAAGTTACTCGTAGAAAAAGGGGTAAACGGTGACAAAAGAAAGGTCCTCATAGAAGAAGGGCTATGCTGTGACAGAGGAAAGTTACTCGTAGAAAAAGGGGTAAACGGTGACAAAAGAAAGGTCCTCATAGAAGAAGGGCTATGCTGTGACAGAGGAAAGTTACTCGTAGAAAAAGGGGGTAAACGGTGACAAAAGAAAGGTCCTCGTAGAAGAAGGGCTATGCTGTGACAAAGGAAAGTTACTCGTAGAAAAAGGGGTAAACGGTGACAAAAGAAAGGTCCTCGTAGAAGAAGGGCTATGCTGTGACAAAGGATAGTTACTCGTAAAAAAAAGGCTATATGGTGACAAAAGAAAGGTACTCGTAGAAGAAGGGCTATGCTGTGACAAAGGAAAGTTACTCGTACGAAAAGGGCTACGCTGAGATAAAAGAAAGTTGCTTGTAGAAAAAGGGCTATACAGTGATAAAAGAAAGTTGCTCGTAGAAGAAGGGCTATGCTGTGACAAAGGAAAGTTATTCATAGAAAAAGGGCTATACGGTGACAAAAGAAAGTTTCTCGTAGAAGAAGGGCTATGCGGTGACAAAGGAAAGTTACTCGTATAAAAAGACCTATGCTGTGACAAAGCAAAGTTGCTCGTAGCGAAATGGCTATGCTGTGACAAAGGAAAGTTGTTCGTAGAAAAAGGGGTATACGGTGACAAAAGAAAGTTGCTCGTAGAAGAAGGGCTATGCTGTGACAAAGGAAAGTTACTCGTATGAAAAGGGCTATGCTGTGACAAAGGAAAGTTGCTCGTAGCGAAATGGCTATGATGTGACAAAGGAAAGTTGCTTGTACCAAAAGGGCTATGCTGTGACAAAGCAAAGTTGCTCGTAGCTAAATGGCCATGTTGTGACAAAGCAAAGGTGCTCGTAGCGAAATGGCTATGTTGTGACAAAGCAAATTTGCTTGTAGCGAAGAGGTTATTTTTAACAAAGCAAAGTTTCTTGTAGCGAAAAAAGCTATGCGTGGCAAAGCAAAGGTAATTGCAGCGAAAGACTATGTTTTGACAAAGCAAAGTTCCCCGTAGCAAAAGCGCTATGTTGTGACAAAGCAAGGTTGCTTGTAGAGACAGGATTTGGACAAAGCAAAATTGCTTGTCATGGAAGGGCAGTGACAAAGCAAAGTTGTTTTTAGCGACAGGGCTATGTTTTGACAAAGCAAAGTTGCTTGAAGTAAAAGGACTATATTTGGACAATTCAAAGTTGTTTGTAGTGAAAGGGTTACATTTTAATAAAAGAAAGTTGATTGTTGCTAAAAAAACTATATTGTGACAAAGCAAAGTTGCTTGTAGCAAAAGAACTATATTTATAGAATTCAAAGTTGCTTGCAGTGAAAGGGCTATGTTTTGACAAAGCAAAGTTCCTTGTAGAAAAAGGGCTTTGTTGTGATAAAGCAAAGTTGCTTGGTGTGAATGGGGTTGTTTCGATATAAGCTGTTGGCCTTGTGTTCGTAAAGACTACGCTTGAGAGAGAGAGAGAGAGAGAGAGAGAGAGAGAGAGAGAGAGAGAGAGAGAAAGCGCTCTGCATCTGACTGGTCGTATTTCCAAAGGTATTTTGCCAGAAAAATAGAAAAAAACTCCCATAACTATGAAAGCCAACAGTGAAAATACCCGACATTACTTCACGCTGAAGTTTACGATCATTCGTTCAATAAAAAAAAAAATGTAAATTGGAATGCTGAGTAAAATGGTGTCAATTTCTCTTTTCGTATTTATGTTAGTTCCCAATTTTGTCGAAATCCATTGGGCTGTAACAATAACGCCTTAAACAATCGATTTATGTATATTTCTGTCATTTATATAATAATGAATAGGTTTTTTATACATACATACATACATGTATATATACATACAAACATACATACAAGTATACATACATACATACTATTCTTCTGTATTCCCCCCCCCCAAAAAAAAAAAAAATAACTTTACGAAAAACCTCAAACGAATACAATTACATTTTTTAATTATTATTTTGTATTCCAACCTTGTACTAATAAATTTGATGAATAAACAACAAACCTAGATTATACAAACATTAAGTAGTGTTGTACAAATATGAAATTCTCGTATTTTCTAACAATCTGCCTCTTGTAGGCCTATATTCCATTGCTAGGCCTATACACAGCGAGACCCTCACAGGGAAACGTATAAGATTGAGTAAACATTAAACAATAAAATGTTTACAAAAAGAGAAGATTTATTCAGAACTTGGCAGAGATTTTAAAACCAGCTGACAAAGCGGCTTCTCTTAATTTCTTTTTCTATTTTTATTGTTATAATCAGTACAGGTTTGGATTCCCTTAATATCATCTCACTGTCTGTCTGTCTGTTTTCATTATGGTTCTGTCTAGTGACGTCATTCAACATAATTTTGCATTCCCTTAATATTATCTCACTGTCTGTCTGTCTGTTTACTTTATGGTTCTGTCTAAAGACGTCATTCAACATAATTTTGGATTCCCTTAATATCATCTCACGATCTTTTTGTTTGTCTGTATATCTGTGTTTTCATTCTTGTTATGACTGGTAAGGTAATTCGGTATAAACAATTTCCATTAAGCACAAAATTTCAGGCTCACAAACATCTACTTGTAATGTATTTTATATAGTTAAAACCATTTCTATTAAGGTTATTAAGTGCTACTAATGATTATACTAATACTACTACTAAAAGAAATAATACAAAATGATAATAATCTGATTATAATATTTAATCTTACCTGTGCTCGATAGGCCTTTCAGAGCAGGTAATTTGATAGCACTTGAGAGAACTTGAAACCTGTGAATGCTTCTCTTATTCACTTTCATAACAAAAATATTTCCTGAAATGAAGAAAAGGAAATTACCACCTGTCAGTTAGGATTACTTTAAATTTAATAATATGATTTTCCAGTTGCGTCAATCTGGTTTTGATTTGCAAGGTTGGTTTAAAGGTTTAAAGTCCACTCATGAATGGCAGAGGCATGGGACAGTGACAATGCTTTAACTAGCAGGATAATGACCTTGACTCCTAGAAACTGACCATATATACATTTGATCAGCACCCAAGGCCCCTCTCCACCCAAGCTAGGACCAGAAAAGGCCAGGCAAAGACTGCTAATAACTCAGTAGGTAGACCTATAGGCTCCCCTAAACACAGATCCTGAGCTTACAAGGGTAGTGAGGTTGCAACGAAACTATCGAATCTGAGTGGGGACAAACCCCAGTCCGGTGAGCTCCAGGCAGGGACGTTTTCAATATATGTTCTTTTTATTATTAATAATAGTTAATGGGTAATTTATTCCCTGAAATAAGGGCATATAATTGTTGCAATACATTCTAGCCTATTGTGGAAACCAAATAACAAAAAAAATCACTTCTAAAATCATATAGCGAATCAAAGATAAATGTTGCTGACCAGCAAAACAAATTTCGTTATCTGTTCTACTTTAATAAAGCGAACCGAAATATAAATTACGAACAATTATTACTCTTTCTACATATTTATATAAGATTCAATTAAAACTTCCTTTAAAAGTAAAAGAATATGGATACTTCTTATAACTTTCATCATGAATAAATAGTTAGTAAAAATATCTATTGACGTTTTGTTATTCATAATATATCTCTATAATCGAGTTTCAATAACCTTTGAATAATTCACTTTCTACCACTTCAATAAAATATGGTATTGAAATTCCTGTGCTGTAATATTCTATATTGAAGGAATTTATAATTATAGTTTCTAATTAGTTTGATTTTCTTAAGCTCATTTTAATTCAATTATTCATATGTATTTAATGTATAATTAAATGTTAAATGATCCACTCCAAAACCACAGAAAAGGCAAAATCATTCTTATAACGCTTTCCTACATTAATCATTACGAAATTATATTTACATTGGCCGATAATATGTTTACAAAAGAGTAAATTTGCCTTGGTCTGAATGTATTTTTGGAGTTCACATTAATGTAGATAAAAAGAAAATGGAC
Source organism: Palaemon carinicauda (assembly GCF_036898095.1). Taxonomy (NCBI): domain Eukaryota; kingdom Metazoa; phylum Arthropoda; class Malacostraca; order Decapoda; family Palaemonidae; genus Palaemon; species Palaemon carinicauda. The sequence goes on along the minus strand of NC_090744.1, from coordinate 105,603,349 downwards.
ATCTGCACGAAATATTTGCATTCAATATTTTAGTCCAAAAATTACCCAAAAATAGTCAAAACTATTAAAACTATAAGAATACTAACTGGTTAATTAGTATGCTTATATCTCCCCTATATAATAAGAAGCAAGTCTAAGTCTCTTAATATCTCCTCCAATATATATATATATATATATATATATATATATATATATATATATGTATATATATATATATATATATATATATATATATATATATATATATATATAATATATATACACACACACACACATAAGCCGTGTGGTTGATGATCGGAATTTGACCTTTGGTTTGACCTTGACCTTGAATTTAACCTTGACCTTTGTCTTTAACATTTTCATACATTCAAATATGAACCAAATTTGAATTCTCTGTGACAAAAATGTTCAAACTTATGGCTGATTACTTGAATTGGACATTTTGCATGACCGTAACCTTTACCTTGACTCTCAAAAATTTAACAATTTGCAGCTTTTTACATAAAGGTTAATCACAGTAAGTTTCTTAACTCTACGAATAAAATTGTGGCCAGAAGCTGTTCATAAAAACACACACAAACAAACACACACACACACACAAACAGGGGCGAAAACTTAACCTCCTCAAAAGTCTGTTGGCGGACATTTGTCTTGACCATGACGATGACCATGACCTTGACTCTCAAAAATTTAACAATTTCCAGCTTCTTACATAGCAGTTAATCTCTGCAAGTTCCATTACTCTGCGATTAAAATTCTGGCGAGGAAACTTCACAGACTCACACAAACAGGGGTAAAAAAATCCCCTCCTTCCAATTTCGTTGGCGGATGTAATCATAACAATAACAATAGTATGAGATGTCATCCCACCCCCTCCTATACGAGTTAAGGTGAAGTTTGGTTGTCGAACTTCGAGGAGATTCCATAGGATGGAAATCGAAACAGTTCGGAACATTGTTTGACATTTTATGGTCATGTTGATTTACTGAATGGTACTTTAGCACAAAAGTATTTCAACAAAGAATGATAATGATAATAATGATAATGATACTACTACTACTACTACTAATAATAATAATAATAATAATAATAATAATAATAATAATAACAAACTAATAAATAATAATAATGATAATGATAATGATAATGATAATAAGTAATGTGCCAAATCTATAGCAGTTGAATTTACACCATCAGAATACATATAGGGATCTATTCCTTCATTTGATGTTATATGGCATCGAATAAACAATAACAATTCGTTATTCATGGTATACAGTTATACAAGAACAATCCCTTTACAAAACATTCTCAATTATTCAATTATTCATTAGTGGAATCTTTATTCCTGCTACATTACCATCAATCAGAAAATGGAATAATCTTAGTAATTCCATAGCACCAATTTACTAGTATGAATATAGATATGGGTGTAAATACAATTATAGATATAATAAATATGAATATAGAAATAATTTCTAACATCTTAGAACCCACAGGGGAGGGGGTGGAGGGATGATGAGACTCTCGGACCAGGGGGAGCCTTATTCGGTGTCTAAGAAGAGGTCCTTCATCCTTGAAAGAGGATGTAATGTGTGATAGGGCCGTATCCTAACCTCCTTAGGCCTAACGAGATGTTTCTTCCATAAGCCTTCTTGGCTGAGAGAGAGAGAGAGAGAGAGAGAGAGAGAGAGAGAGAGAGAGAGAGAGAGAGAGAGAGAGAGAATCGATCAACCATTTTTATTCTTCGTTAATTTCTTTCTTTTACTTTTTATTCGATTTATTTCTTATTTAAAACTGGTTTCCTTAGAAGAGAGAAAAAATGCCAGTAAAGCTTTACTGTCAAAATTGTTACTTTTTTAACAATCTAATCTGGACCTGCTGGGCTAAATTTATTTCCATTATAGCTTCGTTAAGCCGAACTCAAAATATATGGGGCAATGAATAAGAAACATAAAGGACATTTTTATTGTATCGCTCCTGTAACGTTGGAAGAGAAATATTGAGAGGCTGTATATGGTAATATTGTATTTAAAGTATTCCATATATTGCAATAACTATAAACTAAAACAATTTTTATTGTAATTTATTCTTTAGAGTTTTCAATTTAGATGGTATAGATTGAATTACATATTCAACATAGGACATTGACTTAAAGAAAAGGATAAGAAAAATAACCTTGACTTAACTGGCTTTTCAAAGAACAAGAGCCCGTGTAAATACAAGGTTGGTTGTTATGAAACAACCAACCTTTATAATTAATTACAAGCACCCCATAATATATGATAACTTAATATCTTTTTAAAGTTTCTGGAGTAATTTATAGAATAGGACTGGGTGACCTATATTTATTGCTAAATCAATGAATTTATTGTATTACTAATAATATAAACTTGAATCATCAATTTACGTGTATTTTGTGTTTGAAAATAGAAGTGTTTCATTACTGATAGACACTATGTCAATAACTGGTGTATGTGTGTGTAAATATATATATATATATATATATATATATATATATATATATATATATATATATATATATATGTGTGTGTGTGTGTGTGTGTATAAATGTAAATATCTATCTATCTATCTATCTATCTATCTATATATATATATGTATATATATATATATATATATATATATATATATGTATATATATATAAATATATGTGTGTGTGTGTCTGTGTGTGTGTGTATAGAGATTGATTTAGATATATAGATAGATAGATGAATTGATAGACGGAGGCAAACCTGAAGATCCACCCCTTAATTTCATGTAAATTCTCTAATTCATTATTGTATCCTCAAAAAATATAACTAGAACAGGAGTGTTCTCCTTAATTCTAGCTATACAAAAACGCTTCAATTATATGACAGGAGTTTATCTCTTAATGTGCAGCAAAAAGAAAAAAAAATTGATATGCAGAAGAAAAAATCTTTTTAGGAATAGACATTCGCCTACAGAACACACATGGAACAGTGAGCTGAACAAATGGATCACGCTTTGGAAGAACACGGAAGCTCAATGAATAGTGGATGCAAAGGTACAGTTCATCAATAACAGTTTTCTCTGAATCTTTCTCGTTGGTAGGAAAAGTTTCCCTTTGATAAACACTAAAAAATAAATATATTGTTTGATAAAGTTCTGCAGAGAATGCAATTTAATTGACAATAAAAATCATTGTGGATAAATCCTATTTTAGATAATAAATTTGGTATGAAATATAATTATGAACTCAATATAGTTACTATGAACTTGTTCATTTAGTGTCAGTATGCTGTAATATTATCAAGCTTTTAATCGATGTAATATGTAAAACAGACGTCAATTAAGAAATAAAAAAACAAATAATTCTAACACTCAAGTGATCAACCTATTTCACGAATATATATATATATATATATATATATATATATATATATATATATATATATATATATATATATATATATATATATATATATATATATATAAACACACACATATATATACATATATATATATATATATATATATATATATATATATATATATATATATATATATATATTTATATTTATATATATATATATATATATATATATATATATATAATATATATATATATATATACTGTATGTAAATTTCATGCTATCGTTATCCTATGGCTAACTTTATGCTTTCCAATTCCTATCTGGAAGTCAAAACACGCCGTTTTATTTCTTCACTTTTCAACAGGAAAATTTGACATGGTACTGCTCTTCCAGAGCTGAAAAGATGTATCACTGGAAATACCAAAAATTGTAGTTTTGAAAGTAAATCCAGGATTTAACGTTAGTCTGAATCGTAGTACTTTGGATCGTATTTAAAGAATAGCATTTTTCAGGAATGTGATGTTTGTATATATTCAAAATCTCTCTCTCTCTCTCTCTCTCTCTCTCTCTCTCTCTCTCTCTCTCTCTCTCTCTCTCTCTCATATATTAAATATTTGGCATTGTCGTTCATAGGGAATCAAAAATGGGTAAAATCTAAACGAATGAAAAAAGAATTTCAAACATTTATTTGAGGAGTTTTGAATTTTGATAAACTGTAGTTTCTCACAGTATGTATATTATGGAATTGCACTATCGTCGTATATAATGTAAGGTATAGAGGAATCATAGAAATATTTGAAGAGGAACTGTATTTTGTAAGAGTTGCATCGTAAAGAGTATATGAAGGTATATTATTTACTTTACCTATATGTATACATACATACATACATATATATATATATATATATATATATATATATATATATATATATATATATATATATATATATATATATATATATATATATATATATATATATTATACATGCATATATCGCTTTCTGAGGGGGATACCTTAATGTGGTTTAAAGTTTTGTCTATTACCATGACCAGCAAGGATGTACTAGTCAGGGCCACCCATACTTGGTTGTTTGCTGTAAGAACATTGAGGCCTAGCTCGGCCCGCATGGATGGCAAATCAAATCCTACGACGGCCTGTATGAACAGCATATCAAGTCCTATCTCGCCCCATAAGGCCGTCTGTTCGAGTCCTAAGTCGTCCCACATGGACGGCAAATCAAATCCTACGACGGCCTGTATGAACGGCATATCAAGTCCTATCTCGCCCCATAAGGCCGTCTGTTCAAGTCCTATGTCGTCCCACATGGACGGCAAATCGAGTCATAATCCGGCCCGCGAGGATGTCAGATTGAGTCCTACCTCGGCCCGCATGGACGACACATAGAACCCTGCCTCAGACCATGAGGATATCAGATCATGTCTTATTTCGGCCCGCATGGACGTCACATTGAGTACTGCCTCGACCCACGTGGTCGTTAGAGCAAGTCCTACACCAGCTCAAATAGATGGCATTTTGAGTCCTACCTCGGCCCGCATGGACGGCACATCAAGTCATATTCGGGTCCGTATAAGACGTTAGAGCGAGTCCCACTTCGGCCTGCATGAATGGCACATCAAGTCCCACCCCATCCTGCATAGACGGCACATAAAGTCCCACCCTGTTCTGCATGGACGGCACATTGAGTCCCACCCCGTCCTGCATGGACGGCACATAGAGTCCCACCCCGTCCTGCATGAACGGCACATAGAGTCCCACCCCGTCCTGCATGGAAGGTATATCGAGTCCCACCCCGTCCTGGATGGACGGCACATCGAATCCCACCCCGTCCTGCATGGACGGCACATCGAGTCCCACCCCGTCCTGCATGGACAGCACATAAAGTCCCACCCTGTCCTGCATGGACGGCACATTGAGTCCCACCCCGTCCTGCATGGACGGCACATCGAGTCCCACCCTATCCTGCATGGATAGCACATCGAGTCCCACCCTGTCCTGCATTGATGCCACATAGAGTCCCACCCCGTCCTGCATGGACGCCACATTGAGTCCCACCCCGTCCTGCATGAACGCCACGTCGAATCCCACTCCGTCCTACATGGATGCCACATCGAGTCCTACCTCGGCCCGCATGGATGGAACATCGAATCTTGACTCGGCCTGCGTGGATGGCAGATCGAGTCCTACCCCGGCCTGCATGGACGTCAGATCAAGTCCTACCTCGCCCTGTGTGGACATCAAATCGAGTCCTACATCGGCCCGCAAGGACAGCACATCGAGTCTTAGTCCGGCTTGCAAGGATAGCTATCCCGGCCTGCATGGACGTCAAATGGATTCCTACCTCGGCCCGTGTGAGCGTCGGATGGAGTTGTGCCCTGGCCTCAGTGAAAAGAGATGAAGTCCTGGCTCAGCCCACGTGGACGGCACATCAAGTCCTACCCCCAGCCCACATGGACATCAGATCAAATCCTATCCCGGCCTGCATGGACGGCCATTGAGGCCTACCAAGGCCTGCATGGATGTCATATCAATTCCTACCCAGCCTTCATGGACGGTACATCGAGTCTTGCCTCAGCCAGTATGGACATCAGATCGAGTCATACTTCGGCAAACATTGATGACTCATTGAGTCCCCCACTGACCCGCATTGACGTCGAATCGAGTTCGACCCTGGCTTGCATGGACTGCATATTGAGTCCTGGCTTGGCCGGTGTGGACATCAGGACGAGTCCTGCTTCGGCCTGCATGGACATCAGGATGAGTCCTGCTTTTGTCTGCGTGGACATTATGTCGAGTCCTGCTTCTGCCTGTGTGGACATCATGTCGAGTTCTGCTTCAGCCTGCGTTGACATGAGGTCGAGCCCTGCTTTGACCTGCGTGGACATCAGGTCGAGTCCTGCTTCGGCTGACAGATGACAGATGGAGTCCTGACTCAGCCCGCGTGAATGAGAGGAGTCCTGGCTCAGCCTGCGGGCCTGCATGGGTGGCAAACTGAGTCCCGCCTCGGCCTGCAGTGACGGCAGATTGATTTCTACCTAGGCCTGCATGGACAGTATATAGAATCCTACATCGGTCAGATGGAGGACAGATAGAGTTCTGCTTTGACCCGTAAGCTTATGCTGTTTATTGAGTAGGTTACTGCCGTGATTAGCAACCATGGGGTGAGGTGGGGTTTGGGCATGTTTGGCTGACGTTCTAACGATTATCTTTTTAGACGAAATTGGGACTGAAACGAGATTTTTGAAGTATTAGAGATATTCACTGATTTGTCTGGATGCTGTATTGAGAGGAGAATCCAATAGTAGAAATATATCCCACTGCAATAGATTGACCGAAAGTATACCCATTCAAAGGACTTCATGAACGAATATAGTATATTTTAGTGGAAAAGGAAATTGATAGAGTAAAGAGCATAGGGGAGCTATCGCAAAGATGAGGATTTTTGGGACATATTTCACATATCCTCGTTTTCTGGCAAATGCTTTTAACTCTGAATTTATTCTACTGTTTTGCATGCTCTCTTGTATTTTGAATTGCCACACTTAACAAAAAAAAAATAGGGGAATTAACTTTTTTTCCCGCATAGAAAGTGGGAGCTTAACTGACTTTAAAAATGAAACTTAGAGAAATATGTAAAATAACAACAAAATTCCGTCTTTTCAGGATTAAAATTGCTTTCGATAAATCTGCCGATTTTCTTACAACAATAGTGTGTAATTATGATTTCAGATGGTCGAGGAAACACCATATATGTACGTATGTGTGTGACTACGTGCGTTCAGAAAGATTGATAAATAGAGAGCAATATAGAAATGAATAAAAACAAAAATAATGGTCAAATTCTCCTTACAACCTTATGCTCATGCCCATAAATTTGCCTTTTACCTTGCGTAACAGACCAGAGAATTGTATGCGTAGGTGACAATCACTAGAAAGAGTATTACACATCATGTCCTTCCTTTGCTGAAATAAGATTTTCTAAAGCACTCAAATGTTCACCAAGTAAAATTTTCTGTTTGATCTACGGCATGCGTCACAACAGACATTTTAAAAGATATCTAAGATAAGTGCAGGTGAAAAAATAACCTAAACTCTGCATTCGGTTTCCACCATCAAACACTTGATACACAACGCACAAGATATATTTTAAATCTTACTTTGTGCGCCGGCGTTTGGAAACAGCCTTTTTTATGTTCTCGTTGATCACAGGGAAATGGAATTTTGGATTCCATCTCCCCAGCCTAAAAGAGTCAACATCCGAATTTGGGTGAGAAAACTCAATACCTCAAACGCAAGTGTTTGTAAAAGTTGTTCGGATGTGAAGAGGATTTTTTTTCCCCTTAACAGAGGCCAAAACTTTAACACACATTTTCCAATACCAGCAGAGGAAGGAGACAGACAGACAGACGGACAGAAATGGGGGAAAAGTTTTCCACAACGAGCAAGGAAAGAATCAGCCGATTCATGAATTGTTCAATTTAACTCGATGGAAAAATTGCTTTCATCTATAAATAGAGTAAATAAAAAAAATGCATTCAAACTCATCGCGTCTGTATTGTGTCTCAGAATGAGTAATAGAGTTTTTGTACGAATATCAACTTATCTATATAGAGAAGTATAAAGAAAAATTGCCATATGGAGATTATATACATACATACATACATACATACATATATATATAATATATATATATATATATATATATGTATGTGTAATATAAACATACATATTTTTATATATATATATATATATATATATATATATATATATATATGTATGTGTAATATAAACATACATATTTTTATATAAATATATATATATATATATATATATATATATATATATATATACACACACACATATATATATATATATATATATATACATAATATATATATATATATATATATATATATATATATATATATATATATATGCATATATATATACATATATATATATATATATATATATATATATTGTGTGTGTGTGTGGGTATATATGAATATATACCCACTCATCTGAGCTCCTTATAACTGGTTTTAAGAGGCCAATAAGGTTGAAACGCGATGCCATCCCCAGGGCCAGGGGAATGGCGGTGTATATTAGGCCTGAATACCCTGCTTCTCATTAGCCCTGCTATGAATGTGGATGTCATGAGATTCAGGTAATAAAAGTTTGTGGAAGGCATAACAACTTCTATTTGAGCTCTACTGAAATCCTGACATGGATGATTCTATCTTCGATTGTTTTCCTACCATTATGGCTAAGACACAAGAAGATGATAGAAAGGCTTCTTTTGTCTTTGTTGGCGATTTCATTGCTCACCATAAGGAGTGGTTAAATTCTGTTTAATCCTACCCATCGCCATAGCTTAAGAGCTTTAGACTTAGCCTCTGAATCAGGCTCTGAGCAAATCATAAGTAAAACTACTCACAGGTGTAGTATGTGCTTGAACCTCGAATACACCAACTCCCCTGGAGTTATAACACTTTAAGTTGGTTCTCCGGTTAGGACATCTTATCATGCCTTGATTTCATTAGCAGAGAAGACTGAGCAGCCTGTCCCTGGTGTATCTTACTCGTGTAAGATTTATATGAAATCTAAAGCACACTGAAATGGGATTTTGCATGCTCTTTTTTACATGTATTGGTCACAATTGTATAGTAGTGTTAATCTTGTAGTTCCTTTGAATGAAAATCTAGTCAAATAATTGATAGTCATATCCCTTCTCGTGTATTAAGGTACCGAGTGAAGGACAAAACATGGTTCATTAATGATTGTAGACATGCTTATTTGAAGAAGCAGGAGGCCTGTCATCTTTGGAAGAGTAACAGATCAGATTTGACCTGGAACAACTATACTTAGCTTCGAGCTTTTGCTCAGAGAGTTTATGCCTCAACTAAAAAAGAATACAATTTAACCATTATAGAAACCCTTTCATTACAACCCAGGAGCATAAGAGGTGGACTACCATAAATCTGTACTCTTTGGTGTAGATGCAACAATTCCTCTTCTACTTAAACCAGATATGTGTCTTCTTCAATTGCACATTTAATTGGCTAATTGAGAAAGTCTTTCAAGATTTTGGTCAATCTATTCTGAAGAAGGGT
>NC_090744.1:105561359-105586359 GCF_036898095.1 Palaemon carinicauda | reverse complement strand
TTGTAGCGGAAGGGCTGAGACAAAGCAAATTTGCTAGTAGTAAAGGGACTATATTTTGACAATTTAAATTTGTTTGTAGTGAAAGGGCTACATTTTGACAGAGGAAAGTTGATTGTAGCTAAAGAACTATATTGTGACAAAGCAAAGTTGTTTGTAGCGAAAGAGCTACGTTTTGACAAAGCAACGTTGTTTATAGTGAAAGGGCTATGTTTTCACAAAGCAAAGTTCCTTTTAGAAAAAAGGCTGTTGTGACAATGCAAAGTTGCTCATGGTGAAAGGACTTACGCTTTGACAAAACACAGTTGATTGTAGTGAACTGGCTATGATGTGACAAAGCAATACTGCTTGCAGGAAAGGGACTATGTTGTGATAAAGCAAAGTTGCTTGGAATGAAGGGGCTGTGTTGTGACAAAGCAAATTTGCTTGTAGGAAAGGAGCTATGTTGTGATAAAGCAAAGTTGCTTGGAGTGAACTGGCTATGTTGTGACAAATGAAAGTTTCTTGTAGGAAAGGGGCTATGTTGTGATAAAGAAAAGTTGCTTGGAATGAATGGGCTACGTTTTGTGTCCATAAAGACTACGTTAGAGAGAGAGAGAGAGAGAGAGAGAGAGAGAGAGAGAGAGAGAGAGAGAGAGAGAGAGAGAGAGAGAGAGAGAGAACTTTGCATCTGACAGGTTGTATTTCCAACGGTATTTGGCCAGAAATAAGCAATCTAAAGCAAAACAAAAACAAAAACAAAACTCCTATAACTATTGAAGCCAACAGTAAAAATACCCGACATTACTTCACGCTAAAGTTTACAATCATTCGTTCAATGCAAAAAAATGTAAATTGGAATGCTGCGTAAAATGGTGTCAATTTCTCCTTTCATAAATATGTCAGTTCCCACTTTTGTCGATAATCCATTGGTCTGTAACAATAACGCCTTAAACCATCGATTTATGTATTTTTTTTATCATTTATATAATGATGAATAGATTTTTATGCTTACATACATACATGCATACATACATGCATACATCCATGCAAACATACATACATATATACAAGTATACATACATAAAAACTATTCTTTAAAAAAAAAAAAAATGCATTTTACGAAAATACTCGAACAAATACAATTACATTTTTAATTATTATTTTGTAATTCAACCTTATACTGATAAATTTGATGAATAAACAACAAACTCAGATTAAACAAACATTAGTAGTTTTGTACAAATATGTAATTCTCGTATTTTCTAACAATCTGCCTCTCTGTAGGCCTATATTCCATTGCTAGGCCTATATACAGCGAGACCCTCACAGGGAAACGTATAAGATTGAGTAAACAAACCATAAAATGTTTACAAATGAAGAAGATTTATTAAAAATTTTGCAGAGATTTAAAAAAAGCTGACAAAGTGGTTTCTCTTAATCTTTTTTCTTCTATTGTTATTGTTATAATCAGTACAGGTTTGGATTCCCTTAATATCATCTCACATTCTGTCTGTCTGTCTGTCTGGTCTGTCTGTTTGTCTGCCTGTAAGTCTGTCTGTCTGTCTGTCTATCGATCTGTCTGGTCGGTCTGTTTGTCTGTGTATCTGTCTGTCTGTATCTGTCTGCCTGTCAGTAAGTTTATCTGTCTGTCTGTCTGGTCTGGTCTGTCTGTCTGGTCTGGTCTGTCTGTCTGGTCTGTCTGTCTGTCTGTTTGTCTGCCGGTAATTCTGTCTGCCTGTCTGTCTGTCTGTGTATCGATCTGTCTGGTCTGTGTTTGTCTGCCTGTAAGTCTGTCTGTCTGTCTGTCTATCGATCTGTCTGGTCTGTCTGTTTGTCTGTGTATCTGTCTGTCTGTATCTGTCTGCAAGTTTATCCGTCTGTCTTTATCTTTCTGTCTGTCTGGTCCGTCTGTCTGTCTGGTCCGTCTGTCTGTCTGCCTGCCTGTCTGTCTGTCTGCCTGCCTGCCTGCCTGCCTGTCTGTCTGTCTGTCTGGTCTGTCTGTCTGTCTGTCTGGTCTGTCTGTCTGTTTGTCTGCCTGTAGGTCTGTCTGTCTGTCTGTCTATCGATCTGTCTGGTCCGTCTGTTTGTCTGCCTGTCTGTCTGTCTGTCTTGTCTGTCTGTCTGTCTGGTCTGCCTGTTTGTCTGCCTGTAATTCTGTCTGCCTGTCTGTCTGTCTGTCTATCGATCTGTCTGGTCTGTGTTTGTCTGCCTGTAAGTCTGTCTGTCTGGCTGTCTATCGAACTGTCTGGTCTGTCTGTTTGTCTGTGTATCTGTCTGTCTGTATCTGTCTGCTTGTCTGTAAGTTTATCTGTCTGTCTTTAACTGTCTTTAACTGTCTGTCTGTCTGGTCCGTCTATTTGTCTGTCTGCTTGTCTGTCTGTCTGTCTGGTATGGTCTGTCTGTTTGTCTGCCTGTAATTCTGTCTGCCTGTCTGTCTGTCTGTCTGGTCTGGTCTGTCTGTCTGGTCTGTCTGTCTGTCTGTTTGTCTGCCGGTAATTCTGTCTGCCTGTCTGTCTGTCTGTGTATCGATCTGTCTGGTCTGTGTTTGTCTGCCTGTAAGTCTGTCTGTCTGTCTGTCTATCGATCTGTCTGGTCTGTCTGTTTGTCTGTGTATCTGTCTGTCTGTATCTGTCTGCAAGTTTATCCGTCTGTCTTTATCTTTCTGTCTGTCTGGTCCGTCTGTCTGTCTGGTCCGTCTGTTTGTCTGGTCTGCCTGTCTGTCTGCCTGCCTGTCTGGTCTGTCTGTCTGGTCTGTCTGTCTGTTTGTCTGCCTGTAGGTCTGTCTGTCTGTCTGTCTATCGATCTGTCTGGTCCGTCTGTTTGTCTGCCTGTCTGTCTGTCTGTCTTGTCTGTCTGTCTTGTCTGTCTGTCTGTCTGGTCTGCCTGTTTGTCTGCCTGTAATTCTGTCTGCCTGTCTGTCTGTCTGTCTATCGATCTGTCTGGTCTGTGTTTGTCTGCCTGTAAGTCTGTCTGTCTGTCTGTCTATCGATCTGTCTGGTCTGTCTGTTTGTCTGTGTATCTGTCTGTCTGTATCTGTCTGCTTGTCTGTAAGTTTATCTGTCTGTCTTTAACTGTCTGTCTGTCTGGTCCGTCTATTTGTCTGTCTGCTTGTCTGTCTGTCTGTCTGGTATGGTCTGTCTGTTTGTCTGCCTGTAATTCTGTCTGCCTGTCTGTCTGTCTGTCTGTCTATCGATCTGTCTGGTCTGTCTTTTTGTCTGCCTGTAAGTCTGTCTGTATGTCTGTCTATCGATCTGTCTGTTTGTCTGCCTGTAAGTCTGTCTGTCTGTCTGTCTATCGATCTGTCTGGTCTGTCTGTTTGTCTGTGTATCTGTCTGTCTGTATCTGTCTGTGTCTGTCTGTAAGTTTGTCTGTCTGTCTGTTTAACTGTCGGTCTGTCGTCTATGTATCTGTCTGGTCCGTCTGTTTGTGTGCCTGTTTGTTTGTCTGTCTGGTCTGTTTGTTTGTCTGCCTGTAATTCTGTCTGTCTGTTTGGCTGACTGTTTGGCTGTCTGTCTATCTATCTGTCTGCCTGTCTATCTATCCATCTATCTGTCTGTCTGTCTGTGTCTGTCTATCGATCTGTCTGGTCTGTCTGTTTGTCTAACCGTAAGTCTGTCTGTCTATCGATCTGTCTGGTCTGTCTGTTTGTCTGTGTATCTGTCTGTCTGTCTCCATTATGGTTCTGTCTGATAAGATAATTAAGATAATTCGATATAAACATCATTTCCATTAAACACAAAATTTCAGGATCATATTAAAATGTAAGTTATTATATATGTTTAAATACACTTATATTAAGGTCATTAACTACTATTAACGATGACGCTAATATTACTACTACTAAAAGAAATAATAAATGATACAAATGATACTGTTTAATCTTACCTGTGCTCGATAGGTCTTTCAGTGCAGGTAATTTGATAGCAGTTGAGAGAACTTCATACCTGTGAATGCTTCTCTTATTCACTTTTGTAACAAAAATATTTCCTGAAATGAAAAAAAAAAGGAAATTACCACCTGTCAGTTGGGATTACTTTATATTTAATAAGGTTTAGTTTATGTCCACATAAAAAGAATAATATAGTTTTCTAGTTGCATCACTTAGTAAGGTTGGTTTACACGTTTAAAGGCCACTCATGAATGGCATAGGCAGGGACAGTGACAGTGCTTTAACTAACAGGATAATGACCTAGACTCCCAGAGACTGACCATATATACATTTGATCAGCACCCAAGGCCCCTCTCCACCCAAGCTAGGACCAGAAAAGGCCAGGCAATGGCCGCTAATAACTCAATAGGTAAACTTATAGGCCTCCCCCAAACCCACATCCTTAGCTCCCAAGGATGGTGAGGTTGCAGACACTAAAGAAACTATCGAGCTTGAACGGGGACAAACCGCAGTCCAGTGAGCGCCAGGCAGTGACGTTTTCAATATATGTTCTTTTTATTATTGATATTAGTTTATGATTAATTTATTTCCTGAAATAATGGCATATAATTGCTGCGATACATTCTGGCCTATTTTGAAATTCAAATAATAATATATTCACTTCTGAAATGATATAGGTTATCAAATATAAATGTTGCTGACCACCGAAACAAATTTTGTTATCTGTTATAGTTTCCCAAAGCAAGTTTTAAATATAATTACGAACAATTATTACTCTTCCTACATATTTGGATACGATTCAATTAAAACTTCATTTAAATGTAAAAGAATATGAATATTTATAACTTTCATCTTGAATAAATAGTAAAATATCTATCTATTAGCGTTTTGTTATTCATCATACATCTGTATAACCGAGTTTCAATATCCTTTGAATAATTCACTTTCAACCTCTTCAATAAAATATGGTATCAAAATTCCTGTGCTGTAATATTCTATATTAAAGGAATTTATAATCATAGTATTCTAATTAGTTTGATTTTCATAAGCTCATTTTGATTCACCTTTGTGCTAAAGCTTCAATTATTTATATGTATTTAATGTATAATTAAATGATGCTCTCCAAAACCACATACAAAAAGGCAAAATCATTCTTATAACACTTTCGTACATTAATCATTATGAAATTATATTATTTACATTGGCAGCTAATAGGTTTACAAAAAAGTAAATTTGCCTTGATCTGCATGTATTTTTGAAGTTCACATTAACCCCAGGCTACTTGGGACGTTAATTTAGATAATAAAAAATTAACATTGCAGGAAATATTTGCATTCAATATTTTAGTCCAAAAATTTGAAAAACTTACTTACATATGAAAATAGTCTAACTATTAAAACTATAAGAATACTAACTGGTTAATTAGTATGCTTATATCTCCCCTATATAATAAGGAACACGTATATATATATATATATATATATATATATATATATATATATATATATATATATATATATATATATATATATATATATATATATATATATATATGTATAAATATACACATATATATACATATACATACACACACACGTATATATATATATATATATATATATATATATATATATATATATATATATATATATATAACACTTTACGATTAAAATCGGAATTTGACCTTTTGCTTGACTTTGACCTTGGACTCAACCTTGACCTTCGTCCTTAACATGTATTAATTTGCGTTGATTTTCATTCATTAAGATATGAACCAAGTTTGAAATCTCAGCGACATCGATATTCAAGCTTATGGCTGATTACCTGAATTAAATATTTTCCTTGACTGTAACCATGACCTTGACTCTCCAAAATCTAAAAATTTCCAGCTATATACAAAAAAGTTAATTACTGCAAGTTTCTTAAATCTACGAATAAAACTGTGGTCAGAAGCTGTTCACAAACACACAAACACACACAAACAGGGGCGAAAACATAACCTCCTTCCAACTTCATTGGCGGAACTTTCGCTTGACTGTGGCCTTGACCTTTACCTTCCAATATTTAACAATTTCTAACTTTTTACTTAGCAGTTAATTTCTGCAAGTTCCATTAGCCTAGGATTAAAATTGTGACCAGGAAGCAGTTCACAAAACAAACATACACACACAATCACACAAACAAGGGTGAAAACATAACCTCCTTCCAGCTTCGTTTGCAGCCATTCTGCTTGACCATGACCTTGACCTTTACCTTCCAAAATTTAATCATGTCTAGCTTTTTACATAACAGTTAATTCCTGCAAGTTGCATTACTCTACTATTAAAGTTGTGACCAGGAAACTTCACAGACACACAAAAACACAAACAGGGGCGAAAAAAATAACCTCCCTCCAATTTTGTTGGCGGACGTAATTATAACAATAACAATAGTATCAGATGTTATCTCACCCCCTCCTATAGAAGTTAAGGTGAAGTTAGGCTTTCGAACTTCGAAGAGATTCCATTGGATGGAATTGAAACAGTTCGGAACACTGACATTTTATGGTCATGTTGATTTACTGAATGGTGCTTTAGCACAAAGGATAATAATAATAATAATAATAATAATAATAATAATAATAATAATAATAATAATAATAATAAATTATTAAATTAATAAATAATAATAATAATACTAATAATAATAATCATAATAATTATGATAACAAATGATACTAATAATAGATTATCAAATAATAATAATAAATTATTAAATAATAATAATAATAATAATAATAATAATAATAATAACAATAATAATAATAATAAGTGATGTGACAAATCTATAACAGTTGAAATTATACCATCAAAATACACTTATGGATCTATTCGTTCATTCGATAACAGATGGCACCAGATACATTATAACAATTCGTTATTCATTGTATACACAGACAATCCCTTCACATTCTTAATTATTCAATTATTCATTAGTAGAAATTTTATTCCTGCTTCATTACCATCAATAGGAAAATGGAATAATCTTAGTAATTCCATAGCACCAATTTACTAGTATGAATATAGATATGGGTGTAAATACAAGCATAGATATAACAAATATAGATATAGAAATAAGTTCTGACTTTTTAGACACCCTAGGGGGGAAGGGGTGTTGGGATGATGAGACTCTCGGGGCGGGGGGTGCCTTATTCGGTGTCTAAGAAGAGGTCCTTCATCCTTGAAAGAGGATGTAATGTGTGATAGGGCCGTATCCTAACCCCTTTAGGCCTAGCGAGATGTTTCTTTCATAAGCCTTCTTAGCTGAGAGAGAGAGAGAGAGAGAGAGAGAGAGAGAGAGAGAGAGAGAGAGAGAGAGAGAGAGATAATGGATCAACCATTTTTATTCTTCGTTAATTTCTTTCTTTTACTCTCTATTCGATTTATTTCTTATTTAAAACTGGTTTCCTTAGGAGAGAGAAAAAATGCCAGTAAAGCTTTACTGTCAAAATTGTTACTATTTTAATAATCTAATCTGGACCTGCTGGGCGAAATTTATTTCCATTATAGCTTCGTTAAGCCGAACTCAAAATATATGGGGCGATGAATAAGAAATATAAAGGACTTTTTATTGTATCGCATCTGTAACGTTGGAAGAGAAATATTGAGAGGCTGTATATGGTAATATTGTATTTAAAGTATTTCATATATAGCAATAAATATAAACTAAAAGAACTTTTATTGTAATCTATTCTTTAGAGTTTTCAATTTAGATCGTGTAGATTGCATTATATATTCAACATAGGACATTAATTTGAAATAAAAGGATAAGCAAAATAACCTCGACTCAACTACCTTTTCAAAGAACAAGAGCCCGTGTGAATACAAGGTTGGTTATTATAAAACAACTAACCTATATCATTAATTCCAAGTACCCCATAATATATGATAACTTAATATCTTTTTTGAGGTTTCAGGAGTAATTTATAGAATAGGATTGGGTGACGCAAATTTTTTACTAAACCATAGAATGCAGAATGAATTAATTTATTTTATTAATAATATCTTGAATCATCAACTTAGGTGTATTTTTTGTTTGAAAATAGCAGTGTTTCATTACTGATAGACACTGCATGTCAATAACTGGTGTGTGTGTGTGTATATATATATATATATATATATATATATATATATATATATATATATATATATATATATATATATATATATATTTATATTTTTGGGCTCAAGCCATGTCGTCCTGATGGAAGGTTCATTCAGTAGCTTCCTAGGGTATATTTAACTACAGTGGATATTCCCAGAGAATTAAACTAAAGGTTATCACAGAATTCTAACTTCTGGTGCGAGTACCCTAAAGGTTTCCCTCTAGGATATCGTATATCAACAGGGGACGCATGTATTAACACGCCACATAGCTATCTGCACCCCATATAGAGTTAACACTTCGATATGGAAAGGTGGCTGAGTAACTGAGGAGCCGTTCCAAAGTTACTCTCATCCGTGGCTGCTTTTGGTACTCGAGACGTAAACAAACGGGCGCCATTGCTAAATGACGTCACGTCTGTCCTCATCCTTTCGTTTGTAGCTTCTTCGCTAAGTCGGATTTTTCCCAAGTTATTTCTTTATCAGCTTACATCGCCGTAATGTCGCTACCTTGAGCCTCGCCTTCTTCTGGAAAGTTGAGTACCAGGTCCCAGTATTGTTTAAATAAGCTCTGGCCGTAAAGTAACTTCTACTTTTCGTAAAATATTGTGTTTTGTGGCAGAGCTGTGCTGATACTGGATGCGCCATTTTACGGCGCCGCTGTTCATGTTGCATGCTTTATTTAGTTAGCCAGAACAGCCTTCTCCGGTCCTTTAACTAATTAATATTATTAGTTATTTAGTCTTCATAGCTAGGGAATCATTATATCGTGTTTTAGCGCTCATCAGACTCGGTCGCTTTTCGACCCCATACTAGATTGCTAGCTTAGCCCCTAGGCTGGACAGCCTAGTGCTTGTTTTCATGCATGATATATATTAGTGTTCCTAAGTTATGAAGAATGTGGCATTATTAAACATACTATTTACTGTGATGTAAGTGTTTTCGCCTTCGGGGACCATATAAGGTACCGTGTTGATTGTGTATCAACCCCCTCCTAACCTAATGTAGGAACCCTTATATGTTTCCTTTTCCCCCTGCCTGCGGGCATTCCCTCTGGGTAGACTTGCTTTCCCTTCTATATAGGGGAATCTCGTCTACAACCAGAGTATTTATCGCTTCTCTGCCTACCCTAAGGGAATGCGCCCCCCCCCCTTAGGGTCGTGCCTGAGACCCTAGGAAGGGCCCTGCCCTTCCCCAGTTGCACTTGGTTCGGTTACTCCTTCCTCCCTGCAACTAGCGATGTGTCTTTCAGGCTTGCCTAGCCTAGGAGTTAGTCCTCCTATTCTAGGTTAAGTTCTGGGGGTAGACTCTGTCTTATTATAGTTTGGGACAGTACATTAGTACTGTACTTGATCTAGGCTACCTATCCTAGGTTAGGGAGCGTTCTCCCTTACCTTGGTGGCCGTTCTCATGCAGTCTCTCCTCGTTAGAAAGACCCCTTCTTCTCCCTCCCCACCTATCCCTTTGGTGTAGGCCTGCCTACACACCCCTGTCCTTAGTCCTACATCTCTTCCCTTGGGTGGAGTGGTAGGGCTAACATTGTTCTCCTGCTGAGCTAGCCGCTCTGGTACACATACCCTTCATAGCGTTCTATGGGGGTGGTTGCCGGCGGCGGTGCTGCCAGCGGGGGATTCCCCCCTCTTGAGTGCCCTCTATCTCTCCCTTGGGTTACCACAGGCACCCGGCCGCCTGCCGGCGCCCTGCCACCGGATGTTAGGAGTATCCACTCCTATCCTGAGTGCACTCTCTCTGGAGGGATGCCGGAGGGGTATAGGATTTTACCCCTTCCATCCTTCCTTACCTTTCTCTCTTTCTATCTTGGTGCCGGTCCCTTACCGTCTCTACTGCCGGCGATAATCGCCACTTCCTCAGGTGACCTTCATTCATAAGATGCCTTCCCCCTATAAGACGTCAGCCTTCCGGGTGCCGTCGACATACCGCCGACGTCCCACCCCTCATTTTTACCTAGTAGCAGCCGGCCGACTTTGGAGGCTGCCACCCGCATGCCGGCATTGATTGCCGGCAATCTAAGTATACAAACATATAATTATCTTTCTTATGAATTGATCCAAGGCTCACCATGCCGTCAGCCTTCGGCTGCCGGCGCCGTCGCCCCCTGCCGACGACCCGCCGCTGTGCCGGCGGTCGCCAACGTGGTATTATCCATATAAGATACTCAGTGTGTCTGCCTTGATGCCTTCCACCCTGCAGGACCGGCCTCCGGTGTAGCGTCGGTCTGCCGGCACCCTCATGAGACGTTAAGGGACATGTACCCCTTCCCTGGCTGCCGGCAACATGCCGACAGTCAATATGTTGCAGCCAGATAGCTTGGCCACTTCCATATAGGTATTGTCTTACCATCCAAAGATAGTGGCTATGCTGTTTGATTGCACATTACAATAATTCCAGCATACTCTGTGTATCTTAGTGCAGTCGATTGCCGGAACCTACATTTACTAAGGGGTTTATCCTATTTCCCCTCTTCCCCAGGGCTCTGAGTGGTCTCAGACCTTAGTACACTCTGTGGACAATTCCTGTTAAAAGCCTAGCTTGGCTCATCCATACGGATTTCCCTCATTGTGACCTTCGGGTACAAAGGAATTGTCTACGGATAAGGTTACGGTAACCGGCTGGGCGGGATTCACAAGTATGTGTCTATCTACTTCCTTTCCCGCTCATCAATCTTAAACATTAATTTGTTCTTATAATTTAAGTTATTCTTAACTTTAGATTAAGTTATTCTTAATTTTGGAGTAATGTAAGTCATTCTTATGCCTTCCACGTACTCATGATCTCTTTCTTTTACAGGAGGAGTACTTGAAGTGTGAGAGCAACTTCTGCGGGGTGAAGCGCCCGGACTTCTACGGGCACAAGGCGTGCCTGACCCACGCCCCCTGCGCCGCCAAGAAAGGCGACTTGAAGTTTTGGGACCCGCAGAACTGTACAGTCTGCAAAAGTCTTCTCGTTGAGGCGTTCGACGATCCTCCTACTGCGGAGGCAAGGGACATTGCTAGGGAGTAGCTACGCAAATGGGTGCGTGGCTTCCAGAAGAACGCCACTGGACCGTACCTTCCCAACGAAGACTTGAGGGCCTTGCTTTTCCCAAAAGCATCTAAAGACTCAGTGGTCACCCGTGATCAGATCCCCACCGTCCAGATCGTGGTTGAACCTGATGTCGTCATGGCACAGTCCATGCGTGAGTGCCATCTTGATTCCGACAACGTGGAACGTATGTCGGAAGTGTCTGAAGAGACGCAGAAGAACCTCATGGGCGAGGAACTCGACTATGAGGAAGATCAGGTGGAATACCCTGATTCGGAGACCCCGGACCCTCTTCCATCGGCCACTCAAGAGGTCTTCAAAATGCTTGAAGCCCTCATGGACAAGAAGCTGCGCGAGACTCAGGAGCAATTCCGGACGACTCTCGTCGGCTTCAAACAACCGAAAAAGATTTCGGTTAAGGACCTCCCCACCTGCTCGGAAGCTAACCCATGGAGATATGCCGAGCATATGCCAATTACAATTGGCAAGATTTATATCAGTGAAAGGGTTGGCTCTATTTTGTTGGAAGAAGTGGAGTTCTTCCCAAATTTCGAGGCTTATCCGGACTGCTACGTCCGGCTCAGGTCCGAACCAGCCTCAAAGCAAGAGACCGAACCAAAAGAAGTGATTGTGTTCGATCTCGCGAAGGCCCAAGCTATGTTAGCTCAGGCAGTGAAGAGTCGGGGTTTCAATAACTCCAAGATGCCGGCGCTTAGTAAGAAGCATCCAACCTTCGTTGCGCCAACTTCTGCGACCTTCCCCTTCATCAAAAAGGCCTTCACAGTGGTCATAAAGGCAGTGGAGGAAGGGAAACCTTGCCCTGCACTGGAGGAGTGCAGACCCTTCTCCATTACTCTTCCCCCCGATGATAGGCACTGGAAAGACATCCAGTCGACCTTCACGGTAGGAAAACTGGAACCAGCCACCCGTTGAGATACTACCGCTAAAGAGTTATGGGGTCTTTTGACTGGCCAGACAGTACTACATTGGATCCTCCTCTCTGGTTACGGTTCATTTTCCCTTTGCCTACATACACACTGAATAGTCTGGCATATTCTTTACATATTCTCCTCTATCCTCATACACCTGACAACACAGATTACCAAACAATTCTTCTTCACCCAAGGGGTTACTGCACTGTACTTGTTCAGTGCCACTTTCCTCTTGGTAAGGGTAGAAGAGACTCTTTAGCTATGGTAAGCAGCTCTTCTAGGAGAAGGACACTCCAAAATCAAACCACTGTTCTCTAGTCTTGGGTAGTGCCATAGCCTCTGTACCATGGCCTTTCACTGTCTTGGGTTAGAGTTCTCTTGCTTGAGGGTACACTCGAGCACACTCTCCTATCTTATTTCTCTTCCTCTTGTTTTGTTAAAGTTTTTATAGTTTATATAGGAGATATTTATTGTTGTTACTCTTCTTAGAATATTTTATTTTCCTTTTTTCCTTTCCGCACTGAGCCATTTTCCCTGTTGGAGCCCCTGGGCTTATAGCATACTGCTTTTCCAACTAGGGTTGTAGCTTAGTAAGTAATAATAATAATAATAATAACCTGATGTGGCCGGTCGTCAATTCAATGAGGACCTCCCAAGGCTGAACGATCACCTCCTTCGTAGGGAACAGGATACGAAGGGGAGACTTGCCGCTTCGCTGTCCCATCAGGTACAGCTCGAACTCATGGCCAGGGATACCAGAGTCCCCGACTTTTACATGGTCCTTGCTAAGTCGCACCTGGCGACCGTAACCAAGGACCTATATAGCTTCGATAGGGCTCGCAGAGCCTGTCGAGAATTCGTGTTCGCCAGCGCAACGGTGAAACACGAACCCCGGAGACTGATTTCCTCCAATATCTGGGACAAGCATCTCTTCCCGTCTACCTTGGTGAAAGAGATAGTGGACAAAGCTGCCACGGAGAATAGGAACCTTCTCCATAAGTGGGGCATGTCCCGAAAGAGGAAGTCCTCTCAGGATGATGGCCCTCAGCCTAAGAGGAAATCCTCGAAGCCCAGACCCCAGCAACGTCAACCGAGACGACAGCTTCCGGGTCCCGCTACTCCCCAAGTGGCTACGCAGCCGCAACAGACCTTTCAGTTGGTCCCCCAGCCGGTGGTGTCGCAGTCGCCGGTCTTCACCCCTGCATACGAGCAACACTCGACTACCTTTCGTCCCAGAGGTAGGGGCTCAGGCAGAGGTTCCGGCAGAGATTCTTCTCGCCGTCCCTCCAGAGGCAGAGGAGGAAGGGGAGCTAGCGGCCGAGGTGGCAAACCCTCGGGACACCAGAAGCAATGAAGTGCTTCCGGTGGGAGGAAGACTCCGCCAATTCCAGGATCGTTGGACCTTCGATCCCTGGGCACACAGCATCGTCAAGAAGGGACTGGGCTGGAGCTGGACTCAACCACCCCCATCCTTCCAGCAATTCTTCCAACAGTCAACCCCCCTCCTGGAAGAATATGTCCTGGAACTCTTGAACAAGAAGGTGATCAGGAGGGTAAAGTCAACCAGGTTCCAAGGGAGACTTTTTTGTGTTCCCAAGAAAGACTCAGACAAACTCAGAGTCATTCTAGACTTATCCCCCCTCAACAAGTTCATTACGAACAACAAATTCAAGATGCTGACTCTGCAACAAATAAGGACCCTTCTGCCTCAAAGGGCCTACACGGTCTCCATAGACCTGGCGGATGCCTACTGGCACATCCCAATGAATCATTACGCTTCCTCCTACCTAGGATTTTGACTCCAAAGGAAAAGTTACGCCTTCAGGGCCATGCCCTTCGGGCTCAACGTGGCTCCACGGATCGTCACCAAGCTGGCAGACGCAATCGTCCAACAGCTACGTCTTCAGGGCGTCCAAGTGATGGCCTACCTAGACGACTGGCTAGTCTGGTCGACATCGCCCGAAGATTGTCTGAGAGCCTGCAACAAAGTCACCCAGTTCCTAGAGCATCTAGGCTTCAAGATAAACGCCGAGAAATCTCGCCTCTCTCCAGCTCAGAAGTTCCAATGGTTGGGAATCCATTGGGATCTTCAGTCACACCGCCTTTCCATCCCACAGAAGAAAAGGAAGGAAATAGCAGGGTCTGTCAAAAGGCTTCTAAAATCCAAACGGATCTCAAGACGACAGCAGGAACAAGTCCTCGGCTCTCTACAGTTTGCCTCTATGACAAACCCGGTGCTTCGCGCACACCTAAAGGATGCCGCGGGAGTCTGGAGACGTTTCGCATCCATCGCTCGAAGAGACCTCAAGAGACTGCTTCCAAACAGACTTCGCTTACTCTTAAAGCTGTGGTCAGAAGCAAAGGCCCTGAAAAGGTCCATCCCTCTTCAACACCCGCCTCCATCGATCAACATCCACACGGACGCTTCACTGGAGGGTTGGGGAGGTCACTCCCACCAACAACAGGTTCAAGGAACATGGTCTCCCCTATTCAAGACGTTTCACATCAACATCTTGGAGGCCATGGCGGTTCTTCTCACCCTGAAGAAACTCTCCCCGCCTCCCTCGATCCACATTCGTCTGACTCTGGACAACTCGGTGGTAGTCAGATGTCTCAATCGTCAGGGCTCGAGATCGGCCCAGATAAATCAGGTACTTCTTCAGATCTTTCGTTTGGCAGAAAGGAAGAAATGGCACCTGTCTGCAGTTCACCTACAAGGATTCCGCAACGTGACGGTGGACGCTCTATCGAGGACAAGCCCAATAGAGTCGGAATGGTCTCTAGACGCAAGGTCATTCTTATTCATCTCTCACCAAGTCCCGGAACTTCAGATCGATCTCTTCGCGACGAGCGACAACAATCAACTTTACTCGATATGTGGCCCCGTACGAGGACCCCAAGGCAGAAGCAGTGGATGCCATGTCACTGAATTGGAACAGATGGTTCAGGATATACCTGTTTCCCCCTCCCAACCTTCTGCTGAAAGTCCTCTCCAAACTGAGAACCTTCAAAGGGACAGCGGCCCTAGTGGCTCCCAAGTGGCCCCGGAGCAATTGGTACCCCCTGGTCCTGGAGCTGCAGCCCACGCTGATTCCCCTACCGGGCCCA
This sequence comes from Palaemon carinicauda, assembly GCF_036898095.1. NCBI lineage: Eukaryota > Metazoa > Arthropoda > Malacostraca > Decapoda > Palaemonidae > Palaemon > Palaemon carinicauda. The sequence goes on along the minus strand of NC_090744.1, from coordinate 105,571,267 downwards.
GTTCTCTCTCAACAAGTACAGAAGTCGACTGTCTTCGCTTCATCACTGAAAGTCAGGGACCTTCATCTCATGATTTTCTCTCCTTAGCCGCAAAGAAAAGGTTTGGGATCTCGAAGAAAAGCTTAGACTTCCTCGAGGAGTACAAGACTGAATCTACCAAACGGCAATACGAATCTTCCTGGAGAAAGTGGGTCTCATTCGTCAAGGCAAAAAATCCTACGGAAATCACCATTGATTTTTGTATGTCCTTCTTCATTCACCTTCATGGACAAGGATTAGCGGCCAACATGATTTCCACCTGTAAATCGTCCTTGACTAGACCACTCCTATACGCCTTCCAGATTGATTTGTCCAGTGATATCTTCAATAAACTGCCAAAGGCATGCGCTAGACTACGCCCAGCACCCCCACCAAAACCTATCTCCTGGTCCCTGGACAAGGTGCTGCACTTTGCTTCTAGCCTGGACAACGATTCGTGCCCTCTGAAAGACTTGACTCAAAAAGTTATCTTCCTTTTTGCTCTCGCCTCGGGAGCCCGAGTCAGTGAAATAGTGGCATTATCAAGAGAAGAGGGTCATATCCTGTTCGCAGAGACAGGAGAGCTTACCCTCTTCCCCGATCCGACGTTTCTCGCTAAGAATGAACTACCCACCAAGAGATGGGGCCCTTGAAGAATCTGCCCCCTGAAGGAAGATGTCTCTCTATGCCCAGTGGAGAATCTTAAGGTCTATCTTCAAAGAACTTCAGACTAAGGTGGAGGACAACTCTTCAAAGGAGAAACATCGGGTAGCGACCTGTCACTGAAACAACTAAGAGCGAAAATCACCTACTTCATTCGCAGAGCGGGTCCTGACAGTACACCCACAGGTCACGATCCTAGAAAAGTCGCTTCTTCTCTGAACTTCTTCCAGAGTATGGATTTCGAAAGCCTCAAGAGCTTTACAGGCTGGAAATCGTCGCGCGTTTTCTTCAAGCACTACGCAAAACAAGTGCACGAAGTAAAGCATTTCGTGGTAGCTGTAGGTAGTGTTATAAAACCTGCTGCTTAACTCTGCATAGAACAGTGAGTTACTTGGGACTTTAACTCTACGGGTGCCTGTGTTGACTCCTTTGTGATACATAGTGATTTAATGGACACTTAGTGTTTCTAATAGACTGTTCTTACCAAGGTGAAATGTCATAGACTTTATATGAGTGCCACATGCCCTAGGGCATGATGTGTTTTTCTTTGAATTTTAAAAAAGACTGGCGTTCCTCTGGAACTTGTGTTTCTAAAAAGTAAATTTTCTTTTCAGAATCAAGATTACCGTCTTTATTTTCTATGTACATTATTCTTTATTATTGTAAATAAACTCTATATTCATTATTGTTATTACTGCCATAATGATCTGCAATCCTAAAAATAAAATGTCTATTTTATTTCATGTGCGTCTCTCTTCGCTCCTATTCTTTATCAAGAAATATACGATTGTTATAGTTTCATTTACCCTTTTTTCCTGAAGATCGAGAAGAATAATATAAGTAATTATGTTATATGCTCACTCATGCCTTGATAATATTCCTATTCGAATATTAACCTTTGTCCTGTCTCCGAGACCAGAACGATCTCTCCTCCAGGGGGAGTAGTAAATGTTATTTACTTACCTATGCTTGATAATATTCCTACCCGAATATTAACCTTTGTCTTGTCTCTGAGTCCAGCGTGAACTCTCCGCCGGGTGAGTAGCTCTTCAATGATCGCTTCGAGATGTTCCTATTGTCCACCAGGACTTCCCTGCCAGGCGGGCAGGAAGCTAGTTAATCATAGAATCTCTGGTAAGGACATGATATATAACACTGTTCGAAGCCCTTGGCACTTGGATTAAAAGGGGAAAAATTCCACGATACATTAATTCTCTGGTACACTTCCATCAGGACGTCATGGCTTGAGCCCAAAAAACGGATTTTGAGCGAAGCGAAAAACCTATTTTTGGGTGAGATAGCCATGACGTCCTGATGGACCCTCCCGTCTATTCTAGTTCAGCCTTTCAGGCCCCTCCCTGACCTACTGTATCGCGGAGGTTAACAGAAGCTGAGCTCAGGATGAGGACGGACGTGACGTCATTTAGCAATGGCGCCCGTTTGTTTACGTCTCGAGTACCAAAAGCAGCCACGGATGAGAGTAACTTTGGAACGGCTCCTCAGTTACTCAGCCACCTTTCCATATCGAAGTGTTAACTCTATATGGGGTGCAGATAGCTATGTGGCGTGTTAATACATGCGTCCCCTGTTGATATACGATATCCTAGAGGGAAACCTTTAGGGTACTCGCACCAGAAGTTAGAATTCTGTGATAACCTTTAGTTTAATTCTCTGGGAATATCCACTGTAGTTAAATATACCCTAGGAAGCTACTGAATGAACCTTCCATCAGGACGTCATGGCTATCTCACCCAAAAATTGATTTTTCGCTTCGCTCAAAATCCGTTACACTTATATATATACTGTACATATACATATATGTATATATATATATATATATATATATATATATATATATATGTTACGCTCAATGTTAATAATTGCATAATGTGTAGACTAGGCAGCAGAAATTGCCTAATGTGTACTTTAAGCAAACAGTTTGCCTAATATTTATATTGTGCCAAATGCGTGCCTAATCTGCACGTTAAGCAAGACTTTCAGATTAGGCAACCATATTTTGCTTGAATTGAATAGTGTGTTATGCTGTCCTGTGTGTGGGGTGAAGCGTGTGTGGGGAGTGTGTGGACTGTGTGAGTGCGTGGGAGTGTTTGTCGTGGAGTGAAGTGTGGTTGTGGTGTGTGGAGTGAAGTGTGGTTGTAGTTCGAGGTGTGATTTGAAGGTTTGGTGCCTCATTGGGCATACATTCAATATATCTATCTATCTTTCCAGTAATAGAGATGGATCAAACTGCATTTGAAGAGAAGCTACGTGAGACACAGGAATCAAAGGCCGAAAATCCTGTCCGGCAACCTACTGCTAAACGTGACAAGCTTATAGAAGATTTGCTGAGGATAAGTTCCCATGGCGCTACGTCTCCATTTGATTACAACTTACAAAAGCGCTACGAGATCCTGGATGTTGGCAATGACGTGTTCAAGTTTGTTGCATCTCTAGAAGAAGTGTTTGATATTGTTAAAGCAGCTCCCGAAGGTATTGGCCATGGTGGTGGTAAGAAAATAATAGCTGAAGCGACAGCAGAGACACAAAGTGGGTGTTTCCAGGAAATCCGAGATGCAGCTGATGCAGGACAATCCAAGGCAGCAGTTCGGATTACACGTCGTGGCAATCAATTAGTTCGACGATTAGAAGTTGGGCAGTGTGTTACATTGAGAGTTCCAGAAGTTGATCACGGCCCGACTGATACGAAGAATCTTATTGTGGTCGTCATGAAAGGAGAAGATGGGCTGTATACTGTAGGTTGCCGTGAGGGAGTTCTTGGATCCAAATACACAGCAGCTGATCTAAGTCCTATAGATCAGGTTTTGATTAAAGCAGATGATGTTCCTGATATTTGTCTCACTTTGAGAACAGCAACAGCAAAGGCTACTGGAGGACAAGGGTTTGTAAAGTGTCAATGTAGGACGCAGTGTTCGTCAGGACGATGCAGCTGCCGCAAGAAAGAAATTAAATGCAACTCTCGCTGTTACCCATGCAGAGCGTGCAAAAATTAAGTGTTGTCAATGTCACTGTGAATAACAGTTTTGTTTTTGTTTATTTGTGTTTACTTCATTTTGTGTAGCTATTATAAAAGTTTGTCTGGAATAAAGTTCATGTTTTTATCAGTTTGTATCAGTGTCTCTTTGTCCTCCTTCCGCCTATTCATATTCACATTAGAAAAAACTGTGTGACATATTCACATTCCGCAAAATAAGATTGCATAATGTGTGCAATAGGCAATTTTACTTGTTTTTCTGCCTAATATGTACACTGGGCAAACCATTTTGCCCAGTGTTCACATTGGGCAAAAATATGCCTAATGTACACATTAGGCAACTATTAATATTGAGCGTAACATATATATATATATATATATATATATATATATATATATATATATATATATATATATATATATATATATATATTTATACATATACACATTATATATTTATATATATATATATATATATATATATATATATATATATATATATATATATATATTTATACATATACACATTATATATATACATTATATATATATATATATATATATATATATATATATATATTTACATTTTATATATACAGTATACATTATATATATATATATATTATATATATATTTACATTATATATATACAGTATACATTATATATATATATATATATATATATATATATATCATATATATACATATATATATATATATATATATATATATATATATATATATATTTATATATATATATATGTGTGTGTTTCTATGTGTATGTATGTGCATGTGTGTAGAGATTGTTATAAAAATATAGATAGATAGAGGCAAACCTGAAAATCAACCCCTTAATTTCATGTACCCCACTAATTCATTATTGTATCGTCAAAAACTATCACTAGAACAGGAGTGTTCTCCTTAATCCTAGGAATACAAAAACGCTTCAATTATATGACAGGAGTTTATCTCTTAATATGCAGCAAAACAAAAAACCCAAAAAAATTCGATATGCAGAAGAAAGAATCTTTTTTGGAATTAAAGTTTGGATGCAGGACACACATGGAACAGTGAGCTGAACAAATGGATCACGCTTTGGAAGAACACGGAAGCTCAATGAATAGTGGATGCAGAAGTACAGTTCATCAATAACAGTTTTCTCTGAATCCTTCTCGTTGGTAGGAGTAGTTTCCCTTTGATAAACACTAAGAAATAAATATATTGTTTGATAAAGGTCTGTAGAGAATGCAATTTAATTGACAATAAAAATCATTGTGGATATAGATTAATTCTATTTTAGATAATAAATTAGGTATGAAATTTAATTATGAACTCAATATAGTTACTATGAACTTGTTCCTTTAGTGTCTGTATACCGTAATATTATCAAGCTTTTAATCGTTGTAATATGTAAAACAGACGTCAATTAAGAAATATATATATACAGTATGTATATATATATATATATATATATATATATATATATATATATATATATATATATATATATATATACAGTATGTGTATGTATATTTCGTGCTATCGTTATTCTACGGCTAACTTTGTTTGCTAATTCCTCTCTGGAAGTCAAAACATGCAGTTTTATATCTTCACTTTTTGAACAGGAAAATTTGACATGGTACTACTCTTCCAGGGCGGAAAAGATGTATGCCTGGAAATACCAAAAATTGTAGTTTGAAAGTAAATCCAGGATTAAACGTTAGTCTGAATCGTAGTACATTGGATCGTATTTAAGGAATAGCATTTTTCAGGAATGTGATGTTTGTATGTATTCTCTCTCTCTCTCTCTCTCTCTCTCTCTCTCTCTCTCTCTCTCTCTCTCTCTCTCTCTCTCTCTCTCTCTCTCTCATATATTTTATATTTGGCATTGTCGTTCATAGGAAATCAAAATGGGATAAAATCTAAACGAATGAAAAAAGAAATTCAAACATTTTTATAAGGAAAGTTTTGAATTTTTATATACTGTAGTTTCTCACACTATGTATATTATGGAATTGTACTATCGTTAAATATAATGCAAGGTAATGAGAAATCATAGAAATATTTGAAAAGGAACTATATTTTGTAAGAGTTGCATTGTAAAGAGTATATAAAGTTATATTATTATTTACTTTACCTATATGTATGCATACATACATGCTTACATACATACATTAAATATAATATATATATATATATATATATATATATATATATATATATATATATATATATATATATATATATATATTATATATATATATATGTATATATATATATATATATATATATATATATATATATATCACTTTCTGAGTGGGGATACCTTAATATGGTTTAAAGTTTTGTCTATTACCATGACCAGCAAGGATGTACTAGTAAGGGCCACACATTCCAGGATATCTGCTGTAAGAACATTGAGTCCTACGCCAGCCCACATGGATGGCACTTCGAGTCCTACCTCGGGCCGCATGGACAGCACTTTGAGTCCTATCCCGTCCCACATGGACGGCAAATCGAATCCTGCGATGGCCCATATCAAGTCCTATCCTGGCCTGTGTTGCCGTCCGTTCAAGTCCTACCTCGTCTCACATGGACGGCAAATCGAATCGTAATCCGTCTCGCGAGGATGTCAGATCAAGTCCTACCTCGGCCAACATAGACGACACATCAAATTCTGTCTCAGACCATGTGGACATCAGATCACGTCCTATTCCGGCCCGCATGGACTCTACATTGAGTACTGCCTCGGCCCAGGTAGACATTAGATTAAGTTTTACACCAGCTCAAATAGATGGCACATTGAGTCCTACCTCGGCACGCATGGACGGCACATCGAGTCCTGCCCGTGTCCGTATAAGACGTTAGAGGGAGTCCCAATTCAGTCTGCATGGACTGCACATCGAGTCCCACCCTGTTCTACATGGACGGCACATCGAGTCCTGCTCCGTCCTGCATGGACAGCACATCGAGTCCCACCCCGTCCTGCATGGACGACACATCGAGTCCCACCCCGTCCTGCATGGACGGCACATCGAGTCCCACCCTGTTCTGCATGGACGGCACATCGAGTCCCACCTCGTCCTACATGGACGGCACATAGAGTCCCACTCAGTCCTGCATGGATGGCACATCGAGTCCCACCCCGTCCTGCATGGATGGCACATCGAGTCCCACCCCGTCCTGTATAGACGGCACATCGAGTCCTACCTAGGCCCGCATGGATGGAACAACGAATCCTGGCTCGGCCTGCATGGACAGCAGATCGAATCCTACCCCGGCCGGCATGGACATCAGATCAAGTCCTGCCCTGGCCTGTATGGACATCAGATCGAATCCTACATCGGCCCGCATGGACAGCACATCGAGTCTTAGTCCAGCCTGCAAGGGTAGCATATCGAGCCCTATCCCGGCCTGCATGGATGTCAGATGGATTCCTACCTAGGACCGTGTGAGCGTCAGATGGAGTCGTGCCTCGGCCCAAGTGGACGAGATGGACTCCTGGTTCGGCCCGAGTGGACAAGAGATGGAGTCCTGGCTCGGCCCACGTGGACGGCACATCGAATCCTACCCCAGCCTGCATGGACGTCAGATCGAGTCCTATCTCAGCCTGCATGGACAACCATTGAGTTCTACCACGGCCCACATCGATGTCATATCAAGTCCTACCCAGCCTTCATGGACGTCAGATCAAGTCATACTTCCGGCAACATTGACGGCTCATTGAGTCCCCCGCCGACCCGCATAGACGTCGGATCGAGTTCGACCCCGCCTTGCATTGACGGCATATTGAGTCCGGCTTGGCCTGCATGGACATCAGGTCGAGTCCTGCTTCGGCTCTGTGTGAACATCAGGTCGAGTCCTGCTTCGGCCTGCGTGAACATCAGGTCGAGTTTTGCTTCGGCCTGTGTGGACATCAGGTCGAGTCCTGCTTCCGCCGTTGTGGGTGACAGATGGAGTCCTGACTTAGCCCGCATGGATGAGAGGAGTTCTGGTTCGGCCTGCAGGCCTGCATGGGTGCAAAACCGAGTCCCGCCTCGGCCTGCAGTGACGGCATATTGATTTCTACCTAGGCCTGCATGGACAGCATATGGAATCCTACATTGGTCCAGATGGACGACAGATCAAGTTGTGCTTCGATCCATAAGCTTAAGCTGTTTATGGTAGGTTACTGCTGTGATTAGTAACCACGGGGTGAAGTGGGGTTTGGGCATATTTGGCTGACGTTCTAACGATTATCTTTTTAGACGAATCCAACAGTAGAAATATATCCCACTGCAATAGATTGACCGAAAGTATACCCATTCAAAGGACTTCATGAACGAATATAGAATATTTTAGTGGAAAAGGAAATTGATAATGTAAAGAACTTAGGGGAGCCATGGCGAAGATGATGATTTTTGGGACATATTTCATATATCTTCTGTTTCTGGCAAATGCTTTTAACTCTGAATTTATTCTACTGTTTTGCATGTTCTCTTGTTTTTCCCAATGCAAAAAGGCCTTTGATACAAGACTAAGAATCTATATTTTGAATTGCCAAACTAAACAAGGAAAAGAGGGGAATTAACTTCTTTTTTCCTGCATAGAAAGTGGGAGCTTAACTAACTTTAAAAATTAAACTTAGAGAAATACGTAAAATAAGAACAAAATGCCCTCTTTTCAGGATTAAAATTGCTTTCGAGAAATCAGCCGCATTTTTTTGCAACAATAGTATGTAACTATGATTTCAGATGGTCGAGAAAACACCATATATGTACGTATGTGTGTGTCTACGTGCGTTCAGGAAGATTGATAAATAGAGCGCGATATAGAAATAAATAAAAACAAAAATAATGGTCAAATTTTCCTAAAAACCTTACGCTCAGGCCCATAAATTTGCCCTTTACCTTGCGTAACAGACCAGAGAATTCTGAAACACTCAAATGTTCACCAAGTAAAATTTTCTGTTTGATCTATGGCATGCGTCACAACAGATATTTTAAAAGATATTTAAGATAAGCCCAGGTGAAAAATCACCTAAACTCTGCATTCGGTTTCCATCATCAAATACATGATACACAACACACAAGATGTGTTTTAAATCTTACTTTGTGTGCCGGCGTTTGGAAACAGCATTTTTTATGTTCTCGTTGATCACAGGGAAATGGAATTTTTGATTCCATCTCTCCAGCCTAAAAGAGTCAACATCCGAATTTGGGTGAGAAAACTCAATACCTGAAACGCAAGTGTTTGTAAAAGTTGTTCGGATGTGAAGAGGATTTTTTTTTTACCTTTAACAGAGGACAAAACTTTAACACACATTTTCCAATACCCGCAGAGGAAGGAGACAGACAGACAGACAGACAGGCAGAATTGGGGAGAAATTTTTCCACAACGAGCAAGGAAAGAATCGGCCGATTCATGAATTGTTCAATTTAACTCGATGGAAAATAGCTTTCATCTATAAATAGAGTAAATAAAATAATGCAAACAAACTCAGAATGAGTAATACAGTTTTTGTACGAATATTAACTTATGTATATAGAGAAGTATAAAGAAAAAATGCCATATGGAGATTATATATATATATATATATATATATATATATATATATATATATATATATATATATTATGTGTGTGTCTGTGTGTGGGTATATATGTATATATACCCACTCATCTAAGCTCCTTATAACTGGTTTTAAGAAACCAATAATGTTGAAACGCGATGTCATCCCTAGGGCCAGGGGAATGGCGGTGTATATTACGACTGAGTACCCTGCTTCTCATAAGTCCTGCTATGAATGTGGCTGTCATGAGATTCAGGTAATAAAACTTGGTGGAAGGCATAACAACTAATTGTGTTCGATATACCGGAACCCTTTGTGGGATGATTCTATCTTCGATTGTTTCCTTATCATTATGGCTAAGATACAAGAAGATGATAGAAAGGCCTCTTTTGTCTTTGTTGGTGATTTGAATGCTCACCATAGATAATGGTTGAATTCTTTCTCCTACCGATCGCCATGGCTTAAGAGCTTTAGACTTAGCCTCTGAATCAGGCTGTGAGCAAATTATAAGTAAAATTACTCACTGGTCTGGTAGCTGCTTGGACCTCGAATATATCGACTCCTATGTGGTTATAACATTTAAGGTTGGTTCTCCGGTTGGGACATCTTATCATGCCTTGATTTCATTAGTGGAGAAGACTGAGCAGCCTGTCCCTGGTGCCTCTTACTCATGTAAGACTTATA
>NC_090744.1:105546359-105551359 GCF_036898095.1 Palaemon carinicauda | reverse complement strand
TATTATTCAATATCATTTTCCAGTTTTTCTATATGTCGATATATAAGTGACCCTATTGCTTCTCTTTATTAGTCTGCTAAAATCTATAATAAAATCGGTGAAGTATAAAACAAAATGGATGTTAGCGAAAGGGCTATGTTGTGATAAAGGAGAGTTGCTCGTAGCAAAGGAGCTATGCTGTGAGAAAGGAAAGTTACTCGTAGAAGAAGGGCTATGCTGTGACAAAGGAAAGTTATTCATATGAAAATGGTAATGCGGTGATAAAAGAAAGTTTCTCGGAAAAAAGGGCTATGCTATGACAAAGGAAAGTTGTTTGCAGCAAAATGGCTATGTTGTGACAAAGCAAAGTTGCTCATAGCGAAATGGCTATGCTGTGGCAAAGCAAAGATGCTTGTAGCAAAAGGGATATGCTATGACAAAGCAAAGTTGCACGTAGCTAAATGGCTATGCTGTGACAAAACAAAGTTGTTTGTAGCGAAAGAGCTACGTTTTGACAAAGCAACATTGTTTATAGTGAAAGGGCTATGTTTTCACAAAGCAAAGTTCCTTGTAGAAAAAGAGCTATGTTGTGACAATGCAAAGTTGCTCGTAGTGAAAGGGCTTACGCTTTGACAAAACACAGTTGATTGTAGTGAACTGGCTATGTTGTGACAAAGCAAAGTTCTTGGAGTGAAGAGGCTATGTTGTGATAAAGCAAAGTTGCTTGGAGTGAAGGGGCTATGTTGTGATGAAGCAAAGTTGCTTGGAGTGAAGGGGCTATGTTGTGACAAAGCAAAGTTGCTTGTAGGAAAGGGGCTATGTTGTGATGAAGCAAAGTTGCTTGGAGTCAAGGGGCTATGTTGTGATGAAGCAAAGTTGCTTGGAGTGAAGGGGCTATGTTGTGATGAAGCAAATTTGCTTGGAGTGAAGGGGCTAGGTTGTGACAAAGCAAAGTTGATTGTAGGAAAGGGGCTATGTTGTGATAAAGCAAAGTTTCTTGGAGTCAAGGGGCTATGTTGTGATGAAGCAAAGTTGCTTGGAGTGAAGGGGCTATGTTGTGATGAAGCAAAGTTGCTTGGAGTGAAGGGGCTATGTTGTGACAAAGCAAAGTTGCTTGTAGGAAAGGGGCTATGTTGTGATGAAGCAAAGTTGCTTGGAGTCAAGGGGCTATGTTGTGATGAAGCAAAGTTGCTTGGAGTGAAGGGGCTATGTTGTGATGAAGCAAATTTGCTTGGAGTGAAGGGGCTAGGTTGTGACAAAGCAAAGTTGATTGTAGGAAAGGGGCTATGTTGTGATAAAGCAAAGTTGCTTGGAGTGAAGGGGCTATGTTGTGACAAAGCAAAGTTGATTGTAGGAAAGGGGCTATGTTGTGATAAAGCAAATTTGCTTGGAGTGAAGGGGCTATGTTGTGACAAAGCAAAGTTGATTGTAGGAAAGGGGCTATGTTGTGATAAAGCAAAGTTGCTTGGAGTGAAGGGGCTATGTTGTGACAAAGCAAAGTTGCTTGGAGTGAAGGGGCTATGTTGTGACAAAGCAAAGTTGATTGTTGGAAAGGGGCTATGTTGTGATAATGCAAAGTTGCTTGGAGTGAAGGGGCTATGTTGTGACAAATCAAAGCTGCTTTTAGGAAAGGGGCTATGTTGTGATAAAACTAAGTTGCTTGGAGTGAAGGGGCTATGTTGTGACAAAGCAAAGTTGATTGTAGGAAAAGGGCTATGTTGTGATAAAGCATAGCTACTTGGAGGGAAGGGGCTAAGTTGTGACAAAGCAAAGCTGCTTGTAGGAAAGGGGCTATGTTGTAATAAAGCAAAGTTGCTTGGAGGGAAGGGACTATGTTGTGATAAAGCAAAGTTTCTTGGAGGGAAATGGCTATGTTGTGACAAAGCAAAGTTGCTTCTAGGGAAGGGGCTATGTTATCACAAAGCAAAGCTCCTTGTAGGAAAGGGGCTATGTTGTGACAAAGCAAATTTGCTTGTATGAAAGGTGCTATGTTGTGATAGAGCAAAGTTGCTTGGAGGTAAGGGGCTACGTTTTGTGTCCGTAAAGACTACGTTAGAGAGAGAGAGAGAGAGAGAGAGAGAGAGAGAGAGAGAGAGAGAGAGAGAGACTCTCTGCATCTGACAGGCCGTATTTCCAAAGGTATTTTGCCAGAAATAGGCAATCTGAGCAAAAAAACACTCCTATAACTATAACAGTTAAAATATCCGCCATTACTTCACGTTGAAGTTTACGTTCATTCGTTTAATGAAAAAAAAAAATGTAAATGGGAATGCTGAATATATTGGTGAAAATTTCTCTTTTCATATCTATGTTAGTTCCCAATTTTGTGGAAATCCATTAGGCTGTAAAAATAACGCCTTAAACCATCGATTTGTGCATATTTCTATCATTTATATAATAATGAATAGATTTTTATAGTTACATACATACATGCATACATCCATGCAAACAAACATACAGATATACAAGTATACATACATACACACTATTCTAGTCTATTAAAAAAAAAATCATTTTACGAAAAGACTCGAACAAATACAATTACATTTCTAAATTACTATTTTGTGATTCAACCTTATACTAATAAATTTGATGAATAAACAACAAACTTAGATTAAACAAACATTTAGTACTGTTGTACAAATATGTAATTCTCGTATTTTCTAACAATCTGCCTCTCTATAGGCCTATATTCCATTGCTAGGCCTATATACAGCGAGACCCTCACAGGGAAACGTATAAGATTTGAGTAAACATTAAACCATAAAATGTTTACAAAAAGAGAAGATTTATTCAGAACTTTGCAATGATTTTAAAACCAGCTGACAAAGTGGTTTCTCTTATTCTTTTTTCCAATGTTATCATGATCATCAGTACAGGTTTGGATTCCTTTAATATCATCTCACACTCTGTCTGTCTGTCTGTGTCTATCTATCTGTCTGGTCTGTCTGTTTGTCTGCCTGTAAGTCAGTCTGTCTGTCTGTCTGTCTGTCTGTCTGTCTGGTCTGTCTGCCTGTCTGTCTGTCTGTCTGTAAGTTTGTCTGTCTGTAAGTTTGTCTGTCTGTGTTTATCTGTGTCTGTTTGTCTATCTATCTGTCTAGTCCGTCTGTTTGTCTGCCTCTCTGTCTGTCTGGTCTGTCTGTTTGTCTGCCTGTCTGTGTGTCTGTCTGGTCTGTGTTTGTCTGCCTGTAAGTCTGTCTGTCTGTCTGTCTATCGATCTGTCTGGGCTGTCTGTTTGTCTGTGTATCTGTCTGTCTGTTTGTAAGTTTGTCTGTCTGTCTGTTTATCTGTCTGTCTGTCTGTCTGTCTAACTATCTGTCTGGTCCGTCTGTTTGTCTGCCGGTTTGTATGTCTGGTCTGTCTGTCTGTCTGTCTGGTCTGTCTGTTTGTCTGCCTGTAATTCTGTCTGTCTGTTTGTCTGTCTGTCTGTCTATCTGTCTGTCTATCGATCTGTCTGGTCTGTCTGTTTGTCTGCCTGTAAGTCTGTCTGTCTGTCTGTCTATCGATCTGTCTGTTTGTCTGTGTATCTGCCTGTCTGTCTCCATTATGGTTCTGTCTGGTAAGATAATTCAGATAATTCGATATAAACAACTTCCATTAAGCACAAAATTTCAGGATCATATTTAAATGTAAGTCATTATATATATTTAAATACACTTATAATAAGGTCATTTACTACTATGAACGATGATGCTAATATTACTACTACTAAAAGAAATAATACAAAGGATACAAATGATACTGTTTAATCTTACCTGTGCTCGATAGGTCTTTCAGCGCAGGTAATTCAATAGCAGTTCAGGGAACTTGACACCTGTGAATGCTTCTCTTACTCACTTTCATAACAAAAATATTTCCTGAAATGAAAAAAGGAAATTACGACCTATCAGTTAGGATTACTTTATATTTAATAAGGTTTAGTTTATGTCCACATAAAAAGAATAATATAATTTTCAAGTTGTGTCAATCTGGTTTTGATTTTCAAGGTTGGTTTAGAGGTTTAAAGGCCACTCATGAATGGCAGAGGCAAGGGACAGTGACAATGCTTTAATTAGCAGGTTAATGACCTTGACTCCTAGAAACTGACCATATATACATTTGATCAGCACCCAAGGCCCCTCTCCATCCAAGCTACAACCAGAAAGGGCCAGGCAGTGGCTACTGATGACATAGCAGCTAGACCTAAAGCAACACCGCCCCCCCCCCCCCCACCGCCATCCTTGGCTCACAAGAATGGTGAGTGAGGTTGCAGACAATAAAGAAACTATCTAGCTTGAACGGGGACAAACCGCAGTCCGGTGAGCGCCAGGAAAGGACGTTTTCAATCTATATTCTTTTGATTATTGATATTAGTTTAAGATTCATTATTTCCTGAAATAGGGGCAAATAAGTGCTGTGATACATTCTGACATAGTTTGAAAACCTAATAACAATATATTCAATTCTAAAATCTTATAGTGAATCAAATATAAATGTTGCTGACCACCAAAACAAATTTCGTAATCTGTTTTGGTTCCCAAAGCAAACTGAAATATAATTACGAACGATTATTACTCTGTCTACATATATAGATAATATTCAAATTAAAACTGCCTTTAAAATATCCATATTCATTTGAATATGTGTATTTTATATAAATTTCATCGAGTATAAATACCTAATAAAAATATCTATGGGCGTTTTTGTTATTCATAATATATCTGTAGAATCGAGTTTCAATTTCCTTTTGAATTATCAAATTTCTACTAGTTAAAACAAATATGATATTCGTGTGCTGTAATATTCTATATTGGAGGAATTTATAATTATAGTATCCTATTTAGTTTGATTTTCATAAGCTCATTTTGATTCAATTTTGTGCTAAAGCTTCAATTATTCATATGTATTTAATGTATAATTAAATGATGCACTCCAAAACCACACAAAAGGCAAAATCATTCTTATAACACTTTCGTACATTAATCATTACGAAATTATATTATTTACATTGGCAGCTAATAGGTTTACAAAAAAGTAAATTT
>NC_090744.1:105533859-105538859 GCF_036898095.1 Palaemon carinicauda | reverse complement strand
TCAGTTTAAGCCCGGCCTCGGCCCGTGTGGATCTCGGATCGAGTTCTACATCGGCCGTCATGTACAGCACATTGAGTCCTAGTCCGGCCAGCAAGGACGGTATATCAAGTCCTATCCCAGCTTGCATGGATGGCACATCAAGTCCTGGCTTGACAGTGTGACGTCAGGTGGAATCCTTCCTGCTCGTGTGAACGTCAGATGAAGTCTTACCTCGGCCCGTGTGGACGTGAGATGGAGTCGTGCCTCGGCCCGTGTGGACGTCAGAAGGAGGCCTTCCTCTGCCGGCGTGTACGACAGATGGAGCGTGGCTCAGCCAGCGTGGACGATAGATGGAGCCTGGCTTTGCCCGCGTGGATGGAAGATTTGGTCCTATCTCGGCCCGCACGGACGGCACATTGAGTCTTACCCTGCCCCACATGGATGTCAGATCGAGTACTACCCGGTCCTGCATAGACAGCACATCGAGTCTTATCGGGTCCGCATGAATGTCAGGTAGAGTCCTACCTCGGCCCACACGGACGGCACATTGAGTCCTACCCTGGCCCAAAGGAACATCAGATTGAGTCCTGCCCCATCCTGCATAGACGGCACAGATTCCAACCTTGGCCCGCATTGACGGAACATCGAATCCTGGCCTTGGTCTACGTGGACGTCACATCGAGTCCCGTCTCGGCCCACGTGGATGAGAGATGGAGTCCTGGCTCAGTCTGCGAAGATGGCAGATCGAGTCCTACTTCGGCCCAAGTGGACATCAGATTGAATCCTACTCCACCTGCATGGACGTCGCATCGAGTCCTATCCCATACCTCATGGACGGCACATGAAGTCCTGACTTGGCCTGCGTGGATGTCAGATGGTGTCCTGCCTCAGCCCGCATGGACGTCAGATCGAGTCCTGCCTTGGCCCAAGTGGACAACAGAAGGAGTCCTGGCTCAGCCCACGTGGACAGTACATCAAGTCCTACCACGGCCCCCATGGATGTCATATCGCGTCCTATTCTGGCCTGCATGGACGGCCATCGAGTCCTACCAAAGCCCGCATGGACGTCATATCAAGTCCTACCCAGCCCTCATGAACGGTACATCGAGACTTGCCTCAGCCAGCATGAACGTCAGATCGAATCCTACTCCGGCCAAAATGGACGGCTCATCGAGTCCCCCGCTGACCCGCATGGACGTCGGATCGAGATCAATCCCGGCCTGCATGGACAGCATATCGAATCCTTGCTTTGCCTGCGTGGACATCAGGTCGAGTCCTGCTTCGGCCGTTGTGGATGCCAGATAGAGTCCTGACTCAGCCCACGTGGACGAGAGGAGTCCTAGCTCAGCCTGCAGACCTACATGTATGGCAAACAAGAGTCCCGCCTCGGCCCGCAGGGACAGCAGATTGAGTTCTACCTCGGCCTGCATGGACAGCAAATAAAATTCTACATCGTTCCACATGGACGACAGATCAAGTTTTGCTTTGTCCCGTAAGCTTAAGCTGTTTATTGAGTAGGTTACTGCCGTGATTAGTTACCACAGGGTGAGGTGGGGTTTAGGCTGGTTTGGCTGACGTTCTAACGAGCATCTTTGTAGACGAAATTGGGACTAAAACTTGACACCTTTAAAGTATTAGAGATATTCACTGAATTGTCTTGATGAATGTATTGAGAGGGGAATCCAACAGTAGAAATATATCCCACTGCAACAGATTGACCGAGAGTATACCCATTCAATGGACTTCATGAACGAAAATAGAGTATGATAATGGAAAAGGAAATTGATAAGGTAGAGGCTTAAGGGAGATATGACGAAGAGGAGGATTTTTGGGACAGATTTCGTATTTCTTCGGATTCTGGCAAATGCTTTTCATTCGGAATTTATTCTACAGTTTTGAATTTTCTCTTGTTTTTCCCAATGCAAAAAGGCCTTATATACAAGACTAAGAATCAGTATTTTGAGTTGCCACACTAACAAGGACAAGAGGGGAATTAACTTTTTTTCCTGCATAGAAAGTGGGAGCTTAACCGACTTTAAAAATGAAACTTAAAAAAAGAAGAGCAAAATGCCGTCTTTTCAGGATTAAAATTGCCTTCGCGCAATCTGCCGATTTTCTTGCTACAATAGTGTGTTACTACAATTTCACATGATCGAGAAATCATCATAAGTATGTGTGTGTCCAAGTGTGTCCAGAAAGATTGATAACCTTATGCTCATGCCCACAAATTTGCCTTTTACCTTGCGTGACAGACCAGAGAGATATATGCGTAGGTGACAATCACTAGAAAGAGTATTACACATCATGTCCTTCCTTTGTTGAAATAAGAGTTTCAGAAACTCTCAAATGTTCACCAAATAAAATTTTCTGTTTGATCTACTGTATGGCATGCGCCACAATAGATACTTTTAAATATATTCAAGATAAGGGCAGATGAAAAATCACCTAAACTCTGCATTCGGTTTCCATCATCAAACACTTGATACACAACGCACAAGATGTTTTAAATCTTACTTTGTGTGCCAAAGTTTGGAAACAGCCTTTTTTATGTTCTCGTTGATCACAGGGAAATGGAATTTTGGATTCCATCTCTCCAGCCTAAAAGAGTCAACATCCGAATTTGGGTGAGAAAACTCAATACCTGAAACGCAAGTGTTTGTAAAAGTTGTTCGGATGTGAAGAGGATTTTTTTTTCCTTAACAGAGGACAAAACTTTAACACACATTTTCCAATACCCGCAGAGGAAGGAGACAGACAGACAGACAGACAGAGAGACAGACAGAATTGGGGAGAAATTTCTCCACAACGAGCAAGGAAAGAATCAGCCGATTCATGAATTGTTCAATTTAACTCGATGGAAAAATTGCTTTCATCTATAAATAGAGTAAATAAAATAATGCAATCAAACTCATCGCGTCTGTATTGTGTCTCAGAATGAGTAATACAGTTTTTGTACGAATATCAACTTATCTATATAGAGAAGTATAAAGAAAAAATGCCATACGGATATTATATATATATATATAT
This sequence comes from Palaemon carinicauda, assembly GCF_036898095.1. Classification (NCBI taxonomy): domain Eukaryota; kingdom Metazoa; phylum Arthropoda; class Malacostraca; order Decapoda; family Palaemonidae; genus Palaemon; species Palaemon carinicauda. Next base: position 105,535,853 of record NC_090744.1, on the reverse strand, counting down.
ATATATATATATATATATATATATATATATATATATATATATATATATATATATATATACACATATGTGTGTGAATGTGTGTGTGTGTAGGTATACATGTATATATAACCACTCATCTGAGCTCCTTATAACTGGTTTTAAGAAGCCAGTAATGTTGAAACGTGATGCCATCCCTAGGGCCAGGGGAATGGCGATGTATATTAGGACAGAGTACTCTGCTTCTCATACGTCCTGCTATGAAAGTGGATGTCATGCGATTCAGGTAATAAAAGTTTGTGGCAGGCATAGCAACTTCAATTTGTGTTCGATCTACCGGAATCCTGACATGGATGATTCTATCCTCGATTGTTTTCTTACCCTTATAGCTAATATACAAGATGATAAAAAGGCCTCTATTGTCTTTGTTGGCATTTTCAATGCTCACCATGGGGAGTGGTTAAATTCTGTTTCACCCACCGATCGCCATGGCTTAAGAGCTTTAGACTTAGCCTCTGAATCAGGCTGTGAGCAAATCATAAGTAAAGCTACTCACAGGTTTGGTAGCTACTTGGACCTCGAATACACAGACTCCCATGGGGTTATAACATTTAAGGTTGGTTCTCCGGTGGGGACATCTTATCATGCCTTGATTTCATTAGTAGAAAAGACTGAGCAGCCTGTCCCTGGTGTATCTTACTCGTGTAAGATTTATATGAAATCTCAAGCAGACTGGAATGGGATTTTTCATGCTCTTTTAGGCTTGTATTGGTCACAATTGTATAGGAGTGTTGATCCTATAGTTCCTTTGAATGAGAATCCAGTCAACATAATTGATAGGCGTATCCCTTCTCGTGTACTAAGGTGCCGAGTGAAGGACAAACCATGGTTCAATGATGATTGTAGACGTGCTTATTTGAAGAAGCAGGAGGCCAGTCATCTCTGGAAGAGTAACAGATCAGATTTGACCAGGAATAACTATACTCAGCATAGAGCTTTGGCTCAGAGAGTTCATGCTTCAACTGAAAAAGAATACAATTTAACCATGAAAGAAACTCTTTCAGTACAACCCAGGAGCATAAAAGGTGGACTACCATAAATCTGCACTCTTTGGTGTAGATGCAACAGTTCCTCCTTTACTTAAACCAGATGGCTCTGTCACTCACTGTAAAAGGGAAAGGCAACCATTTTTGCAGATGTGTTTGACAGCTAAGAAAGTAATGAGAAACTCTAACTTCCTCGTTCTTGATTTCTCGCGGCTAAACTAACTAGTTTAGCTTTTCGGTCTCGTGAAATTAAAGCTCTTTCATGAACCTTGATACTTATGGAGGTGTAGACCCAAATGGTATTTAACCTTTGCTTTTTATAATGCCTACACATTTCTTAGATCTAAAGTTATCTTTTATTCTCAGGAAGTTTGAAAGAAGAGGAGCTTTCAGAACTTGTTGGAGAATTGGTGATGTTACTCCACTTTGTAAATGTGTTTGTGGTAGCTCAAGTCTAGCTGATTACTGCCCAATTTCCATAACTCCCATATTATCTAAAGTCTTTAAACGTATTTTGGCAAAACATCTTAATAGATTTTGTGAAGGTAATCATCTGCTCCTTAATTTGCAATTTGGTTTTCGTAAAGACTTTGGAACATGTGATGCCCTTCTAACAATCTCCAATGCTGTACAGAAATCCCTTGAATGTGGGCAGGAAGTTCGTCTGATTGGCCTTGATTTTAGTGCTGCCTTTGACCATGTTAATCATGAGGCCCTTGTTTTCAAACTCAAACAGTTCGAAGTGGGTGGGTCGTTTCTTAGCATCATTATTGAATTCTTAAGTAATAGATCGCAAAGAGTTGTTGTTGATGTACACCTTAGTGAGTATAGGAATGTAATATCTGGTGTTCTTCAGGGTATTTCTTGGCCCATTACTTTTTATACTATATACATGTGACAAGTGGTTTGGTCTAGAAAACAACTTATTGCATATGCAGATGATTCTACTCTCTTTGCATCAATTCCATCTCC
>NC_090744.1:105511359-105528859 GCF_036898095.1 Palaemon carinicauda | reverse complement strand
GTCAGGATCCGCTCTGCGAATAAAATATGTGATTTTCGCTCTGAGTTGATTCAGAGATAAATTTGAGCCTAATGTTTCTCCCCCGAATAGTTGACCACCCTTGAAGTCTGAAGTTCTATGAAGATAGACCTTTAGGCATTCTACTGGACATAGAGATGCATCTTCTTTCAGAGGGCAGATTCTCCAGGGACCCCACCTGTTGGTGGGTAACTCATTCTTGGCGAGAAACGTAAGATCCGGAAACAGGTTCAGTTCTCCCCCATCCAGGAACTGAACACGACCTGCCTCTCTCGAGAGGGCTACAATCTCACTAACCCTGGCCCCGGACGCGAGTGCAAATAGGAAAATAACTTTTTGTGTCAAATCCTTTAACGCACACTCCTCATTGCTCAACAGAGAGAAGCGAAATGAAGAACTTTGTCTAAAAACCATGAAATGGGCTTTGGAGGTGCTGAAGGTCTGAGCCTAGCGCAGGCTTTCGGAACTTTATTAAAGATCTCGTTACCTAGGTCGACCTGGAAGGCATATAGAATGGGTCTTGTCAAAGCAGACTTACACGCCGAAATCGTGTTAGCTCCCAACCCTTGACCATGGAGGTGGATGAAGAAAGATAAGCAGAAGTCTGTCGAGATCTCCTGCGGATTCTTCGCCTTGACAAAGACCACCCATTTTCTCCAAGATGACTCATATTGCCTTCTAGTAGATTTGCACTTATATTCCTCTAGGAAGTCTATGCTGGCTTTCGAAATCCCGAAACGCTTTCTCACCGCTAGGGAGAGAAAATCATGAGCTGCAGGGTCCGTGTTTTCTGTAATGAAGCGCAGACAGTCGACTTCTGGACTCGCTGGGTCAGAACTGGATCTGGTAGCGGTACAAACTTCAGCCGTAGTTCCAATGCCAGGGGGAACCACATGCTGTTCGGCCACTTGTGGGCCACTATTGCCGCTACCCCCTTGAAGGATCTCAGTTTGTTGAGGACCCTCAACAGAAGGTTGTGAGGAGGGAACAGATAAATCCTGGACCATCTGTTCCAGTCGAGGGACATCGCGTCCACTGCTTCCGCTAAGGGGTCCTCGTACGGGGACACGTACAGGGGCAACTTCTTGTTGTCTTTCGTCGCAAAGAGGTCTATCTGCAGTTCTGGGACTTGATTCAGAATGAAGGAGAATGATCCTGCGTCTAAGGACCATTCCGACTCTATCGGTGTGAACCTGAATAGAGCGTCCGCTGTCACATTGCGGACTCCTTGAAGGTGAACTGCCGACAGGTACCACTTCTTCTTTTCCGCTAATCGGAAGATGGCCAACATCACCTGGTTGAGAGGTGGTGACCTCGATCCTTGTCGATTCAAGCATCTCACAACTACCTCGCTGTCCATCACCAACCTTATGTGGATCGAGTGACGCGGGGAGACTTTCTTTAAGGTAAGGAGCACTGCCATAGCTTCTAGAAAGTTTATGTGAAAGGTCTTGAATAGCTTGGACCAAGTCCCCTGGACTTTTTTCCGATGAGAGTGACCTCCCCATCCCTCCTTCGAGGCATCTGAGTGAATCGTCATCGACGGGGGAGGTGGCTGAAGAAGAACCGACTTCTTTAGATGTCTGGCTTGGGACCAAGGCCTGAGAAGAGTACGTAGCCGAAGCGGAACTGGTCTTCTCAGATCTCTTCGCGCGTTTGATGCATAACTTCTCCAAACTCCGGTTGCATCCTTTAGCTGTGCTCTTAGCACTGGGTCTGTCACCGTAGCAAACTGGAGAGAGCCCAGTACCCTCTCCTGTTCGCGTCTTGATATCCTTTCGGAATCTAGAAGTCTCTTGACAGAACCCGCTATCTCCTTCCTTTTCTTCGCCGGGATGGAGAAACGGTGTGACATTAGGTCCCAGTGGATTCCCAGCCACTGGAACTTTTGAGATGGAGAAAGTCGAGACTTTTTTCTGTTGATCTTGAAGCCTAGATACTCTAGGAACTGGATCACTCGACTGGAAGCTTGCAAGCATTCTGTCTCGGATGCTGCCCACACCAGCCAGTCGTCCAGGTAGGCTACTACCTGAATTCCCTTTAGGCGTAATTGTTTGAGAGCTACGCTCGCAAGCTTCGTGAAAATCCTTGGGGCTATATTTAGCCCGAATGGCATGGCTCTGAAGGCGTATAGTCTTCGTTGTAGCCTGAACCCTAGGTAGGGGGAGAGTCAACGGTTGATTGGAACGTGCCAATAGGTGTCTGACAAGTCTATAGAGACGGAATATGCCCAATTGGGCAGTAAGGTCCTTATGTGTTGCAGTGTTAGCATCTTGAATTTGCAATTCACTATGAACTTGTTGAGTGGCGACAAGTCCAGAATGACTCTGAGCTTTTCCGAGTCTTTCTTGGGAACACAAAACAGCCTCCCTTGGAATTTGATGGACTTCACCCTTCGGATCACTTATTTCTCCAACAGTTCTTGAACGTACTCCTCCAGAACGGGGGTGGAGTGTTGGAAAAACCGAGGGCACGGGGGTGGAGTGCTGTACCAGCTCCAGCCCAGTCCGTTCTTGAGTAGGCAGGGATTGAAGGTCCACCGATCCCGAAAATTCTGAAGTCTCCCTCCTACCGGCATCATCTCACTTGGACTGCCGTCCTGAGGTCTTGCCTCCCTGACCGTGACCACCCCTGAATCCCCTTCCCTTGTGGGGCGCCTAGACGAGCCTCTGGCTGCTCCTCTAGGCTTTGCTCGAAAGGAAATAGACTGCCCTTCGAACGTTGGGGTGAATGCCGTGGACTGTGTCGACACAGCCTGGGGTACCCACTGGAATGTGGTCGGGGTTTGTGACACCATCTGGGGCACTGAAGGCAATGGCAATTGCAGTTGCTGTTGCTGTCTAAGAGGCTTGGCTGGCCGAGACGGTAGCCTAGTCCTCATAGTCTTCCTCTTTGGTTGAGGACCCTCATCCGGGGAAGACTTTCTTTTGATAGCCAGGCCCCACTTCTGGAGAAGGTTTCTATTCTCCGAGGCGGCCTTATTAACAACTTCTTTGACCAATTCGGTAGGGAAAAGGTCTTTGCCCCAAATGTTGGAGGAGATTAGTTTCCTTGGCTCGTGCCTCACCGTAGCCGAGGTGAACACGAACTCCCTACAAGCTCTCCTCGCATTGACGAAGCCATAAAGATCCTTCGTCACTGTGGCCAGATGAGTCTTGGCCACTACCATGAACATTTCATGGACCTTGGGGTCACTTGCCATCGTCTCAAGAGTAGTCTGAAGAGACATTGAGGCAGCAAGTCTTTCTTTTGTCTCGAGCTCTCTCCGCAAAAGAAAGTCAGACAGCTTAGGGAGGTCCTCGCCGAACTGACGTCCGGCAATATCAGCCTCCAACTTCCCAACTTTGTGGTCCATAGGCAGGGCCAGCGACAAGGGTTTACACTCCTCCAGGGAGGGGCTAGGCTTGCCGGCCTCGACTGCTTTTAGAACAGCCGCAAACCCTTTCTGTAAAAAGGGGAAGGCTCTAGCAGGAGAGGACACAAAGGAAGGGAGCTTCTTACTCAATGCAGCTACCTTGGACTTCGAGAAGCCCCTCCCTTTCATCGAGGATGAAAGCAAAGCTTAGGCCTTAGCATGGTCCATCACTATGACCTCCTTCGGCTCTGTCTCCTCCTTTGAAGCTGGTTCCTTCCTCAGCCGGACATAACAGTCCGGATATGACCCCTTGCTGGGCCAAAATTCCACCTCCTCTAGGGGAACTGAGCCCAACTTATCCGAGATGACGATCTTTCCAGCCGTCATCGGCATGTGCTCAGCATACCTCCATGGGTTAGCATCTGAGCACAAGGGAAGGTCTTTCACATTGAGCCTTTTCTGGGGCCCATGTGATGCTGCAAGTCTCTGCATCTGCAGTTCCATTGCAGCCGCCTTCTCCTGATTCTCCTTCTGCATTTGTTGGATCATTCCAACAATGGAGGAGAGGGCCTGTCCCAGCTCTACTGGGAGAGCGGCCGATGTTGAGGGAATAGGCTCCGGGATCTGAACCGGAGTAGCCGACATCTCGTTGACCTCTTCCTCTACAACGTCTGGGGCTTGAACTTCATCCTGGGCTTCTGCCAGGAGGTCTTCCTCCAGACGCTCGTCCACGTCAGACATCCTGTCATCCAACTGGATGTCTTGCATAGCGACCGCGACTTCAGCATCCACCTGGATCTGAACTTGGGGGATCTCCTCTTGAGGCTGGGGAATCACTGCATCAGCTGATGCCCTAGGGAAAAGATACGCTCTCATCTTCTCACTTGGAAGATAAGGTCCAGAGGTGTTCTTCTGGAAGCCCCTTACCCAGGTACGAAGCTTCTCCCTTGCTATATCCCTTGATTCCGCCGTCATAGGGGAATCAAAGGCCTCAGTAATCAGGTTAGTGCACACGGTACATACCTGAGGGTCCCAATACTGGAGATCATCCTTGGAGACAGCGCATGCTGCGTGCCTCCTACAAAACTCATGTCCGCAGAGGTTCTTACTGCGGACGTTGCAGAAAACACTTCCGCACTTCGGAGGGTCCTCCTGTAAAGAGAAGAAATTTCCATGAGTATCAAGTGAACTATGTATCACTGGATATGCATAGTTTAGCATAACAATTCAGAAAGGAAAGACACACACTTGTTTCCTTCACAACCAATTGTTGCAGCCTTCCAGATAATAAAATCGTATGGTTAATCTCTTCTAGAATAACCAATGAAAAGTTTCCAGAGGAAACAGGTGTAGCTCACACCTAAGCAATGATTTTAAAATCCTGGATAATAGACAAGAAAGAACTCACTTTCTTATCTGTAAGGCAACAGCAAAGGGCTGTGCAAGACAACACAAAAGTGTTAGAACACACAGTGCTGTACCAAAACTTATACTATAGTTTTCCTCTTACAGTATATGTTATACTGAAGAATACTGGTACAGTATAGAAGTGACGGCCGGCACACACCATAACTAGCTTTAAAGTATACTAAACAGCTATAAGGCGGCAGAACGCTGGTTCAAATGCATGTGCCGGCCGGCAGTAACTGCCGGCCGGCAACAGCCCATATCGGCTACACAAGGTAGCACCCTGCTGCCGGCCACACTCTTGGCGACCGGCAGACAAGGGCTGACATTAGCCGGCCGGCAAAGGTACACAACCGATGCCAGCCAGCAGCAAAAGAACCAGAGGACTACGACTGCCGGCTGCCGGCCTCATAGGCCGGCAGCCGGGTCGGGTACAGCACTAGAAGAAAACAGAATGGATGCCGGGATAAGAGCGTAAACAACCTCCAAGCCCGGCAGTCCGGAAGAGTGCATATAAGGAAGGGGAGAATCTAATTCAGGCTTCCTGACCAATGCCGTCTGACTCACAGGCAGGCATGGATGAGGGACCAAGGGAGGTCCAGGCAGCACTCAAGCAGAAGACCCTTGCCGGCCGGCAGACTCTGCCGGCCGGCAAAGGACTGAGTCAATTCCACATCCTAACCTATCCTAGGTCCAGATGTAGAATGACGTACAGTACTGTAATGGCTAGGCCATTACGGAGATAGAGGGGGAAGGGACAAAAGAGGGTCCTACCAACCTTGGTTTAGTGAAGGATCACCCGCAGCCAAGGAAACTCATCTTAGCCTAAGGGAGATCCAGGAGGGAGGCCAGCAATACTTGCCAGCTCCCAAAGAACCAAAGCAAGGATGGTGTTGCTACTCCCAGGGAAAGAATCTTATCCTCCCACCGAGAACAGCAACAAGGACTAGTCTGCTAGATCACAAAAGAAGGAATCATCTCGTACAGAAACCTTCGGTAGTGACCTAAGGAGGCTAAGCCTCCTATGTCTGTGTCAGGCCAGCGAGGGAGACTCTACCCCAAGCCAGACGAACACAGACTCAAAATAAAAACTCTGTTGTTCTGTCCCACTCTGAAACCAGACTTACTGGAACAGGAAGGTACAGTAACACCCCAGTATAGTTTTATCGAAAGTTAATTCAGATAAACCACTTAGGGATAAGCCCAAGGCTTAAACAGAGGGAAAGGGATTGCATAACTTCTCCGAAGAAAAGAAAGCAACCGGGGAGTATGAGAAAGTATACTAAGGCTCCATAAGCAACTTAGCCTAGGCACCAAGAGAATCGATTACCTAAATCACCGAAACTCACTCGTATACTATCTTGGAAATATTCAACATAATCTTAAATGTATAAAAAACAGCCTAAAGCTTCAATAAAATTTTAATACACTCGGAAAACCAAAATCATGCAGAAAGTACTAGGACCAAACGACTAGGCTACATGGCCTAGCGTAGGCCAGAGTTGGCGAATACTTCGCCAAAATAATACTAAAGCACGAAAGGAAATCCTATGTAACGCTAAATAGCTAAAATTTATTAAAGCAAAACAACCGGGAATGTCGCTCTGGCTAACTAAAACTCATACCTAGCGAGCGACAGCGTCCATGACGCCTCCGGTAGGCTACGGCTCTTGTAACAAAGATTAAACCTATTAATCACTTAAAAATTTACCAAGAGCCTACATTTATACATAAAAGAAATGGTACTCAACTTATCAGAGGCCGACGAAGTTGGAGAAGCCATGAAAAGCTGAATAAATCCAAGATTTGCGAGAAACACAGGAAAAAACACAGAGTTGTTAAGCTACGCAAAAAGGAATACAGATGGCGCCAGGATTGGCGCCAGGCACGCTTACGAAACTGGAGAATAGGGAGCCTTGGGAGCGGCTCCCCCTTTTTCTTTCCCGTTTTCGTTTCTTGCCAATTGACCCCTCGATACGTAATCTCTGTTTAGGGTGCAGATTGCCATGTGGCGTGTCAAGAATACGTCCTCTGATATGTCGCGATATCCCTTTCATGAGGGATATTCGCTCCAGGAGTTAGAATTCTGGGTACCTTAAGAGAGAGAGAAAGAGAGAGAGAGAGAGAGTTTTGGGAAATTAGAGGAGAAACACTGGGAAAAGGAGACTAGGTATGTCCCTCTGCTCCACAAAATAAACGACCCGCCGATATGAAGTCCACTTCTGACGAAGGCAAGAGCTATTTTATCGTCAGAGAGACAAGACAAGTGTTGCTGGACGGCACAGGATAGGCCAATTGCCTTACCTTCAGACCACTCCCACGTGGGAAAACAAAAATAAAATAGGTTACAAACGAAAGAAAATATTACTTGGACAAACTACAAAAGTATTATTCTGATGGCAAGTTCGAACTCCTCCTTCCAGTAAGAAATCTCTTGGGGGACATTCATTCTCAGTCCATGGAAAGAGGTAACTTTAAGGACAAATACACACACAAGGAAGTGTTCCGTTACTTCTGTATAACATCGGGTTCTAGACTTGGTATTGGATTAAAATAACCATTTTTTTATTACTATAATATGGTATTTAATAACTATTGATCCATCTCTCTCTCTCTCTCTCTCTCTCTCTCTCTCTCTCTCTCTCTCTCTCTCTCTCTCTCTCTCTCTCTCTCTCTGTATCTCTCTCTATCTCTCTCTCTCTGTATATATATATATATATATATATATATATATATATATATATATATATATATATGTGTGTGTGTGTGTGTATATATATATACGTGTGTGGGCGCGTGTATACACACACACGCGCGCGCACACACACACACACACACACATATACATATATATATATATATATATATATATATATATATATATATATATATATAAAATGGGTGACAAAATGTTAAATTTTCGTAAAAGTATGAAAAGTAGAAGTTACTATTATTAGTATTACATTGTTGTTGATCATGCTACAGAAATTAGGTGTCTATCGCGTTTTCTTTCAGATACCCGAAAAATACGACATACAACATTGATGATACCAATATAAGCTTTTTAAAAAATAAACGTTCATAATTTTGCCACATATAACCAATACAATAATTCTACATAAACTGTAATGTTACGGATACGAGCATACTAGATTAAACTCGCCTTTCTTTGCAAGTTTTATTCTCTTTTCCCAACAACTTTCTCCATAAAGGGGAAACTGCAATAGATTTTTTAAACCATTTTCTCGGTGGCCAATCAATCAATCACTCTCCCTCTACGTTCATTTTCCATCGCCTCCACATCTTTCAATCACGCCTGTGACCTTTATAACTTATTCTTCCTCTCTTGCAACAGAACCCATATAAATCTTTTTTAAAATTACGTTTAGTGTCGAAATGTTTTAAATTACATTTCATTTTGAAGTGTTTTTAAATTACGTTTCATGTTGAAGTGTTTTTAAAATAAGTTTCATTTTGAATTGTTTTTAAATTACGTTTCATGTTGAAGTGTTTTTAAATTAAGTTTCATATTGAAGTGTTTTTAAATTACGTTTCATGTTGAAGTGTTTTCAAATTAGGTTTCATATAGAAGTGTTTCTAAATATTATTTCATGTTGAAGTTTTTTTAAATTAGGTTTCATGTTGAAGTGCTTTTAAATTAAGTTCCATATTGAAGTGTTTTTTAAATTAAGTTTCATATTGAAGTGTTTTTAAATTACGTTTCATGTAAGTGTATATGTGGGAAAGAGCTGTATGTCGGAGTATACGTTTTAAATCGTTTCTAGTCGGATAATTCATAATCTCAGATTCGTTTCATCTATCAAAAATGAAAAAAAAAATAACTTTGAGATGTGACTTTATTAACAGCAGTCTGCGATATTTTAATCTTCATTCACTACGGTATTTTAGAGTATTTTCATCACTTCTCGTATTTGGTTGACTAATACCAAAGAATTTTTTCAAGGATTAAAACCAAAGACGGGAAAACACGCAAGTGTTTCATAATATTAATATTGATATTAATACTCACATTTTATGTGTATATAAAGTGGGCTTTAACTCCTCTACGGTTTTATATTATAAAAAAATATCGGATTATATAGCATTTCATATAGATGGACACAGATAAGAGATTGAGAAGGGTATTACAGATAACGAATTTTTTCCTTTAGATCATAGTCCAAGCTACACGAGATAGAATTTCTCTCTCTCTCTCTCTCTATCTCTCTCTCTCTCTCTCTCTCTCTCTCTCTCTCTCTCTCTCTCTCTCTCTCTCAAAGTATCCTACGGGCTATTAACTACCATTTCCTTCCAGAACATTCTGCGATAGTAATGGTTTGGAAGTTCTGTATGACTAATTTGTCTCCTCGAGAGTCATTGTTCACTGAATAATTATATCCTGACACAAATTAATAAACTTTTTTTTTTTTCAATTTACCAGATAATTTCCATAGCTTCGCGCTAAGCTTCAAACAGTTTTCTTATCAAATTGATTGTAAAATGCAATTGAATTTTTGGGTAAAAGAGTAAATATTTTAAACAATATCTTATATTTTTATAAGATATTCTATATTCCACAATAATTTAAGTTTAATACACTGCTAATCTCAGAGCAATTTCTAAGCTTAGTAAGAAACCTTTGTTAAACAATTATAATTGATCTATATATTCCTAAAAAATTTACTAAAAGGAAAAGGCTATATTCATGTATAAATTACTAATGTAAAAAATGTATTGCATTTGTAACTTATTCTAAATCTCCAGTAACCATGCCACTTTGTTTTATCAACAATGTCTAAAAAACATAATTATCTTTTTCTCATAACTACGTAATCAACATAATTTCCCGGTTCCTTTTAACAGTTAGTTTCTTCCTTCCCTCCTTTAACGTTGCTTTCTTTTATTTAGTTTCTTATGAAGTAAAGAAAGTATTAGTCTTCCTCATCTTATATGAGTTTTAATCATTCATAAACCTCATTTTTTGTTTTTGTTTTTTTACTTTTCATTAATCCTATGTGACTCTTGTGATACAGGGAGTTCAGAGGCATCTTAGGTTAACTGGGATATCATAAAGGACCTAATTATATAGATATATCTACCGATTTATCATTGCGTTGTCATAACAACGTAGAGGAGAGAGAGTTTCATCACATATTAAGTGGAGGTTCACAACTAAAGGTTGAATAATAATCAGTCAAAAAAATTCATAATTATACTTAGTAACGGAAAGGGAGACATAAAAATCCTGAAAAATTACCGTTAAATAAGTTTTCTCTAAGTTATATATACATATATATACATATATATATATGCATATACATATATATAAATATAAAAATTACATATATATACATATATACATTACATATATGTATATACATACATACATATATATATATATATATATATATATATATATATATATATATATATATATATATATATATATATATATATATATATATATACATATATATACATATATACATATATATATGTACACATATACATATATATATATATATATATATATATATATATATATATATATATACATATATATACGTATATATACACACAATATATATATATATATATATATATATATATATATATAACGGATTTTGAGCGAAGCGAAAAATCTATTTTTGGGTGAGATGGCCATGTCGTCCTGATGGAAGTTCCTATAGGGTAGCTTCCTAGGGTATATTACAACTACGGCGATATTCCCAGAGAATTTACCTTAAAGTACCAGAATTCTAACTCCTGGAGCGAGTATCCCTCGTGAAAGGGATATCGCGACATATCAGAGGACGTATTCTAGACACGCCACATGGCAATCTACATCCTGGACAGAGATTTCGTCTCGTAGGAGGTGATTGGCGAGATACGAATTCGGGAAAGAAATAGGGGAGCCGCTCCCAAGGCTTCCCTATCCCCCGATTCGTATGCGTGCCTGGCGCCAATCCTGGCGCCATCTGTATTCCTTGTAGCGTACACGAGGTGCTACAGATACTGTATGTAGGGAGGGGTCCTACAGCCCTTTCTTAGAAAGGCAAGGGCGGGTCCATCAGGACGACATGGCCATCTCACCCAAAAATAGATTTTTCGCTTCGCTCAAAATCCGTTTTTTGGGCTCAAGCCATGTCGTCCTGATGGAAGTGGACCAGAGCATTACTGTATCTGTGGATTCTCAGAACGTGCCGTACTCCCCGGAGGTAATTTTTTCCCGGTCGACTAGACCTAGAGACCTAAGATGTTACCGTTATACATCTTTTCAACTAACTATAAACTATGTTAGAGCTTCCTGCCCCCTACAGGGAAGAGTCCTACTAGACTCTGGAAAAGTCTCGAAGAGTACATATATCTATGTATGAATACCAGGCAAGCTAATATAGCGGTCTCGCCCTATATTAAGTAAAGCATAGTTTGTATAGAACCACTGCGTCAATATATATTGACCAGTAATCCGCACAATACTTGTATTGGACAAAGGTTTATATCCGCATAGGAAGAAACTAATAAAACCGCCCTCGTCCCTTTATGGGACGGAGTCCTCCCATTAGGGGACTACATAAACCAATGCAACATAGCTTGCTTAACAGAACAATTCTATCAGAATTATCCCAGATAAGATACATAGAATTAAATGCTCAATTATACCAATAAATTGACACAGGTGAAGGAGACGCAAGGTTCTCAAGAACAAGTTTATTGACAGACAATAAACAGACAGGTTAACAACAAATATATATATATATATATATATATATATATATATATATATATATATATATATATATATATATATATATATATATATATATATATATAAAAGAGGATAACCCAAAACTTTAAGCATAAGTATGATAGTAAACAGAACTTGTTTATCTGAAAGAAAAACCATTAAACGCCACTTTAATAAGATACCGAAGTATCAAGTCATAAAAGTCTGTATTACAAATCAATCACATTAGCGTTAGAAACGCTCGGCACACATGTCTGTACTTATGCTAGGTTCACCTTTGAAAGAAGGAACAGTCTATGTAGGCACTTGGTGCCCTCATTTAGTTTGTAGTACAGTATGTACCTACACAATCACCCTGGACTTAATCGTCCCAATTAAGACCACTGTTCCTCGCAGAGTTAAACAGTAGGGTTAACTACACGACCCACTGCTACCACAGATCTCTTAAGTTCCTCTACTTGCTTCGCATAGTGGCGAAAGAACACCCTGGAAGACTTCCAGCCCGTGTATGAACGGAGATGTTCAAAATCCATACAATTAAAGAAATTTAGGGATGAGGCAACTTTCCTCGGATCGTGACCTGCGGGTGTACTGTCAGGATCCGCTCTGCGAATAAAATATGTGATTTTCGCTCTGAGTTGATTCAGAGATAAATTTGAGCCTGATGTTTCTCCCCTGAATAGTTGACCACCCTTGAAGTCTGAAGTTCTACGAAGATAGACCTTTAGGCATTCTACTGGACATAGAGATGCATCTTCTTTCAGAGGGCAGATTCTCCAGGGACCCCACCTGTTGGTGGGTAACTCATTCTTGGCGAGAAACGTAGGATCCGGAAACAGGTTCAGATCCCCCCCATCCAGGAACTGAACACGACCTGCCTCTCTCGAGAGGGCTACGATCTCACTAACCCTGGCCCCGGACGCGAGTGCAAATAGGAAAATAACTTTTTGCGTCAAATCCTTTAACGCACATTCTTCATTGCTCAACAGGGAGGCGAAATGAAGAACTTTGTCTAAAGACCATGAGATGGGCTTTGGAGGTGCTGAAGGTCTGAGCCTAGCGCAGGCTTTCGGAACTTTATTAAAGATCTCGTTACCTAGGTCGATCTGGAAGGCAAATAAAATGGGTCTCATCAAAGCAGATTTACACACTGAAATCGTGTTAGCTGCCAACCCTTGGCCATGGAGGTGGATGAAGAAAGATAAGCAGAAGTCTGTTGAGATCTCCTGCGGATTCTTTCCCTTTACAAAGGCCACCCATTTTCTCCAAGATGACCCATATTGCCTTCTAGTCGATTTGCACTTATATTCCTCTAGGAAGTCTATGCTGGCTTTCGAAATCCCGAAACGCTTTCTCACCGCAAGGGCGAGAAAATCATGAGCTGCAGGGTCTGGGTTTTCTGTAATGAAGCGCAGACAGTCGACTTCTGGACTCGCTGGGTCAGAACTGGATGTGGTAGCGGTACAAACTTCATCTGTAGTTCCAACGCCAAGGGGAACCACATACTGTTCGGCCACTTGTGGGCCACTATTGCCGCTACCCCCTTGAAGGATCTCAGTTTGTTGAGGACCCTCAACAGAAGGTTGTGAGGAGGGAACAGATAAATCCTGGACCATCTGTTCCAGTCGAGGGACATCGCGTCCACTGCTTCCGCTAAGGGGTCCTCGTACGGGGACACGTACAGGGGCAACTTCTTGTTGTCTTTCGTCGCAAAGAGGTCTATCTGCAGTTCTGGGACTTGATTCAGAATGAAGGAGAATGATCCTGCGTCTAAGGCCCATTCCGACTCTATCGGTGTGAACCTGGATAGATAGAGCGTCCGCTGTCACATTGCGGACTCCTTGAAGGTGAACTGCCGACAGGTACCACTTCTTCTTTTCCGCCAATCGGAAAATGGCTAACATCACCTGGTTGAGAGGTGGTGACCTCGACCCTTGTCGATTCAAGCATCTCACAACCACCTCGCTGTCCATCACCAATCTTATGTGGATCGAGTGACGCGGGGAGACTTTCTTTAAGGTAAGGAGCACTGCCATAGCTTCTAGAAAGTTTATATGAAAGGTCCTGAATAGCTTGGACAAAGTCCCCTGGACTTTTTTCCGATGAGAGTGACCTCCCCATCCCTCCTTTGAGGCATCTGAGTGAATCGTCATCGACGGGGGAGGTGGCTGAAGAAGAACCGACTTCTTTAGATGTCTGGCTTGGGACCAAGGCCTGAGAAGAGTACGTAGCCGAGGCGGCACTGGTCTTCTCAGATCTCTTCGCGCGTTTGATGCATACCTTCTCCAAACTCCGGTTGCATCCTTTAGCTGTGCTCTTAGCACTGGGTCTGTCACTGAAGCAAACTGGAGAGAGCCTAGTACCCTCTCCTGTTCGCGTCTTGATATCCTTTCGGAATCTAGAAGTCTCTTGACAGAGCCCGCTATCTCCTTCCTTTTCTTCGTCGGGATGGAGAAACTGTGTGACAAAAGGTCCCAGTGGATTCCCAGCCACTGGAACTTTTGGGATGGAGAAAGTCGAGACTTTTTTCTGTTGATCTTGAAGCCTAGGTACTCTAGGAACTGGATCACCTGACTGGAAGCTTGCAAGCATTCGGTCTCGGATGCTGCCCACACCAGCCAGTCGTCCAGGTAGGCTACTACCTGAATTCCCTTTAGGCGTAATTGTTTGAGAGCTGCGCTCGCAAGCTTCGTGAAAATCCTTGGGGCTATGTTTAGCCCGAATGGCATGGCTCTGAAGGCGTATAGTCTCCGTTGTAGCCTGAACCCTAGGTAGGGGGAGAGTCGACGGCTGATTGGAATGTGCCAATAGGCGTCTGACAAGTCTATAGAGACTGAGTATGCCCTCTTGGGCAGTAAGGTCCTTATGTGTTGCAGTGTTAGCATCTTGAATTTGCAATTCACTATGAACTTGTTGAGTGGCGACAAGTCCAGAATGACTCTGAGCTTTTCCGAGTCTTTCTTGGGAACACAAAACAGCCTCCCTTGGAATTTGATGGACTTCACCTTTCGGATCACCTTTTTCTCCAACAGTTCTTGAACGTACTCCTCCAGAACGGGGGTGGAGTGTTGGAAAAACCGAAGGCACGGGGGTGGAGTGCTGTACCAGCTCCAGCCCAGTCCATTCTTGAGTAGGCTTTGGGCCCAGGGATCGAAGGTCCAGCGATCCCAAAATTTCATCAGTCTCCCTCCTACCGGTATCGTTTCACTTGGACTGCCGTCCTGAGGTCTTGCCTCCCTGACCACGACCACCTCTGAATCCCCTTCCCCTTGAGGGGCGCCTAGACGAGCCTCTGGCTGCTCCTCTAGGTTTTGCACGAAAGGAAGAAGACTGTCCTTCGAACGTTGGGGTGAATGTGGTTGACTGACCTGGCACAGCCTGGGGTACCCACTGAAAAGTAGTCGGGGTTTGTGCCACCATCTGGGCACTGGAGGCAATGGCAATTGCAGTTGCTGTTGCTGTCTAAAAGGCTTGGCTGGCCGAGACGGTAGCCTAGTCCTCATATTCTTCCTCTTTGGTTGAGGACCCTCATCCGGGGAAGACTTTCTTTTGATAGCCAGGCCCCACTTCTGGAGAAGGTTTCTATTCTCCACGGCGGCCTTATCAACAACTTCTTTGACCACATCGGTAGGGAAAAGGTCTTTTCCCCAAATGTTGGAGGAGATTAACTTCCTTGGCTCGTGTCTCACCGTAGCCCCGGTGAACACGAACTCCCTGCAAGCTCTCCTTGCCTTGACGAAGCCATAAAGGTCCTTCGTCACTGTGGCTAGGTGAGACTTAGCCACTACCATGAACATTTCATGGACCTTGGGGTCACTTGCCATCGTCTCAAGAGTAGTCTGATGAGACATTGAGGCAGCCAGTCTTTCTTTTGTCTCGAACTCTCTTCGTAAAAGAGAGTCGGACAGCTTGGGGAGGTCCTCGCCGAATTGCCGTCCGGCAATATCAGCCTCCAACTTTCCCACTGAGAATGTCAGATGGACATCCTTCCAGTCTTTGTGGTCCATAAGCAGGGCCAGCGACAAGGGTTTACACTCCTCCAGGGAGGGGCAAGGCTTGCCGGCCTCGACTGCCTTTAGGACAGCCGCAAACCCTTTCTGTAGAAAGGGGAAGGCTCTAGCAGGAGAGGACACAAAAGAAGGGAGCTTCTTGCTCAATGCAGCTACCTTCGAGTTAGAGAAGCCCCTCTCTTTCATCGAGGATAAAAGTAGGGCTTGAGCCTTAGCGTGGTCCATAATTATGACCTCCTTCGGCTCTGTCTCCTCCCTTGAAGCTGGTTCTTTTCTCAGCCGGACATAGCAGTCCAGATATGATGCCTTGCTGGGCCAGAATTCCACCTCCTCTAGGGGAACTGAACCCAGCTTATCCGAGATGACGATCTTTCCAGTCGTCATCGGCATGTGCTCAGCATACCTCCATGGGTTAGCATCTGAGCATAAGGGAAGGTCTTTCACATTGAGCCTTTTCCGGGGCCCACGTGATTCTGCCAGGGACTGCATACGCAGTTCCATAGCAGCCGCCTTCTCCTGATTCTCCTTCTGCATTTGTTGGATCATTCCAACAATCGAAGAGAGGGCCTGTCCCAGTTCTACTGGGAGACCGGCCGATGTTGAGGGGATAGGCTCCGGAATCTGAACCGGAGTAGCCGACACCTCGTCGACCTCATCCTCTACGACATCCGGGGTTTGAACTTCATCCTGACCTTCTGCCAGGAGGTCTTGTTCCAAACGTTCGTCCAGGTCAGACATCCTGTCATCTAACTGGAAGTCTTGCATCGCGACTGCGACTTCCACGTCCACCTGGACTTGATCTTGAGGGATCTCCTCTTGAGGCTGGGGAATCACTGCATCAGCTGATGCCTGGGGAAAAAGATACGCCCTCATCTTCTCACTTGGAAGATAAGGGCCAGAGGTGTTCTTCTTGAAGCCCCTTACCCAAGTACGAAGCTTCTCCCTTGCTATATCCCTTGATTCCGCCGTTCTAGGGGAATCAAAAGCCTCAGTAATCAGGTTAGTGCATACAGTACATACCTGAGGGTCCCAATACTGGAGATCATCCTTGGAGACAGCGCATGCTGCGTGTCTCCTACAACACTCATGTCCGCAGAGGTTCTTGCTGCGGACGTTGCAGAAAACATTTCCGCACTTCGGAGGGTCCTCCTGTAAAGAGAAGAAATTTCCATGAGTATCAAGTGAACTATGTATCACTGGATATGCATAGTATAGCATAACAATTCATAAAGGAAAGACACACACTTGTGTTTCCCTCACAACCCATTGTTGCAGCCTTCCAGATAATAAAATCAAAATGGTTTATCTCTTCTAGAGTAACCAATGTAAGGTTTCCAGAGGAAACAGGTGGAGCTCACACCTAAGCAATGATTTTAAAAACCTGGATAATAGACAGGAAAGAACTCAGCTTCCTACCAGAGGGCAACAGCAAAGGGATGTGCAAGAAAACACAATAGTGTTAGAAGACACAGTGCTGTACCAAAACCCTTACCATAGTTTTCTTCTTACTGTATATGTTATACTGAAGAATACTAGTACAGTATAGGGGGATGTGTGCCGGCCTGCCTTTGCCGGCCGGCACACACCACAACTAGCTTTAAAGTATACTACTTAACAGCTATAGGGCGGCAGCACTCTGGTTCAAATGCCTGTGCCGGTCGGCAGCAACTGCCGGCCGGTAACAGCCAATGTTGGCCGGCAATGGCTGCCGGCCAACAACTACACAAGGTAGTACCCAGCTGCCGGCCACACTCTTGGTGACCGGCAGACAAGGGCTGACATAAGCCGGCCGGCAAAGGTACAAGACCGATGCCAGCCGGCAGCAAAAGAACCAGAGGACTACACCTGCCCGGCTGCCGGCCTCATAGGCCGGCAGCCGGGTCAGGTACAGCACTAGAAGAAAAATAGAATGGATGCCGGGATAAGAGTGTACACTACCTCCAAGCCCGGCAACCGAAAGAG
>NC_090744.1:105498859-105506359 GCF_036898095.1 Palaemon carinicauda | reverse complement strand
ATTTCTCTTCCTCTTGTTTTGTTAAAGTTTTTATAGTTTATATAGAAAATATTTATCTTGGTGGTGGTGGTGTTCTTAAAATATTTTATTTTTCCTTGCTTCCTTTCCTCACTGGGCTACTTTTCCCTGTTGGAGCCCTTGGGCTTATATCATCTTTCTTTTCCAACAAGGGTTGTAGCTTAGCTAGTAATAATAATAATAAAGATGCAAGGGACAGTGATAATGCCCTATCAAGCAGGACAATGACCTAGAGACTGACCATATATACCATATGATCAGCCCCCAAACTCCTTCTCCATCCAAGCTGCAACCAGGGAGGGCCAGATAATGGCTGCTGATGACTCAGCAGATAGACCTATATTGTACCCCCAAACCCCTTATCCTTAGCTCAAAGGATGCTGAGGTTGCAGCGACCAAAGGAAGTAACACGTTTCAGCGGCACTCGACCCTAAGTCTGGCGTTCACCAGTCAGGGACGTTACCAAATTGGCCACTACAACGATGATAGTAGTTTCTTGTATACATACTAAATTATGTATGTACGTGTACCTTAATTCATCAACTGTATGGTTGTACTGGTTCACAAAATTTAATTTGAAAATATTTGAGATATTATCTAATATATTTTCACTTTAAAGTAATACTTACACATTCGTTTATTATATTAGGATAAAATTACCAGACGCATGGTAAGGTTAATCAAAATTGTTTTAGTTTTATGTTCATATAATTCCTTGAGATAAATAATATTCCGAATTACTGCTCCTTTCTAACTGCACATACATACACACATACAAACATATATACATAATACATACGAACACACACACTATATATATAATTTATATATATACAGTATATATATATATATATATATATATATATATATATATATATATATATGTATATATATACATATATACACACAATTTATATATATGTATATATATATATATATATATATATATATATTACAATTTATATATATATATATATATATATATATATATATATATACAATTTATATATATGTATATACATACTATAATTTATATATATATATATATATATATATATATATATATATATACACAATTTATATATATATACACAATTTATATATATACACAATTTATATATATATATATATATATATATATATATATATATATAGGTATATACAATTTATATACATATATTTAAATATATATATATATATATATATATATATATATATATATATATATATATATATATATATATATACAATTTATATACATATATTTATATATATATATATACAATTTATATACATATATTTATATATATATATATATATATATATATATATATATAGGTATATACAATTTATATATATATATATATATATATATATATATATATATATATATATATATATATATGTATGTATGTATGTATGTATGTATGGTGTTAAAAAACGTAATTTATTCGGAAATTCCCCCTACAAATATACTGTTCGTAGCAGTATTTAAAAACACTACAAGCGACCGTAATTTTCCCTACTTTTTTATCCTTTACGGGTTGGTGACTAATATCACTCTGTCAATAAATGCGTTTTTAAAACGGTAAATGCATGGCAACATTTATTCCAGAATTTTTACAGTGTTATACTGCAAATTTTTAACAGTGTATATAAATATATTTAGTTGAATATTGCAACACATGACTTTTGATTCTATCAATTTAGAGTCTTACAATTTTATTAAAATTTCACCTAGGCCACTGATCTCACTGAGAAATTTAATAATCTAGCAATGAATATGGAATCGATTAAGTTAACACTTCGAAAACTGATGAACCCAAAACTAGAGAAAATGACTTACGCTGACAGTCAAGGAAAAATTTTGCTGTTAATTAAATACAACTAATGCAACAACTAAAATCATTAACAGAAAAAAATGAGGTCGAACATGCACTTAAAGACATTGCAATTCTTAATACGAGGTCAACTTCAAATGGTAAAGTTGTTGTGAAATTTTCTAACGAAAAAATCAACAGAGGAAGCAGCAAATAAAATACAAACATTGGTTGCCGACACCGAGACGAGGAAAATTGGAAAGCTAAAACTAAAATAATGATTTGCAATATATATAAATGCTTTGATTCAAAGAAATCGTTGCTTGGACCATATCCAAAATATAGAAGAGAAGATAAGTATAGTATTCAAGAAAAGCGCTGGAGGTGGAACTGCCTATTACTTGTTGAAATGTGACCATGAAGTTCGGAAGACTATTCATGATAATGGTGACAAAGTTATGTTGCGATGGGGTACTCACAACATACGTGATAGGTACCACGTGATCACTTGCTATCATTGTCAGTGGTATGGACATTTTGAAAAAAAAGATTATGATAAAGTCTGCGGGAAATGTTCAGTAAATAATGTAATTCGCAACAGTTAAAATGTATAAACTGCACAAAGTTAAACAAACCAAATGGCCACATAGTGAATTCGAGAAATTGCAAAGCTTATGACTTGGAATTGAAAATACTAGCAGAAAATAGTTATCATGGATACTAAGGATGTCATAAACTGTGGCTATGTAAATATACAATCTGTTGGTGATGAAACTATTCAAATTCGATAATTGATAAATGAGAAATATTTGGACATTCTAGCATTATCTGAAACATAGTTAGATAACTATGACAATGCTTAGGTCCCTGAAATAACCCCCCACCCCCACACCTCCAAACACATGCCTTCTTTCATATTCCCAGAGGGCAGGTTTGGTGAGGGTGTCGAGCTCTTCATTCACAAGGGTTACTCAAATCTCAAGACGTTAAAAAGAACTAGTATAACAAGCTTTGGATATATAGAAATAAACATTATGCGCAAAAACAAAACAAAAATATCCATTGTAACAGTTTAAAAACCTCCGAGAACAAATACTATAGTCAATTCTTTTTAGTGAGGCAGATTTGCACCGACTCTCAGCGGTGCCCTTTTAGCTCTGAAAAGTTTCCTGATCGCTGATTGGTCGGACAAGAAAATTCTAACCAGTCAAGTAGCAGAAAACTTTTCCGAGCTAAAAGGGCACCCCTGCGAGTCGGTGCAAATGCGCCTCATTAAAATAAATTGAGTATAGTGTGAGTGTTTCGAGAGTGACGATTTGTCAATAAACGACCAATATGTAGTGCTTTCGAACGAACATGATAAACTGACTGTGAAGTAGGGTTCCCCTGCTGTATAGGACCAGAAAAAAACAGCCCTTTAAGTAAAGTATACATACTATATATGACATTTTTGCAACTATTTTTAATTAAGTTACCCAGGTAATTTAATCAAGGTAGCTACATACACACATGCATATATGTTATTTTTGCTCCAGTTTTCAATCAAGCTATAACAATAAGGTCTAAATATCCCTAAAAAAAAGAAATAGGTCTTTAAATAAAAAGTTGCATCATCTATTTTTTTCTATGTTCTAACAATGTTAAACTGGAGAATGACTAAACCCTGCCCTTAACATTTTATAATTTCTAAGTATGCAATTTAAGTGATGTCCAAAGTGGTTGAAACTAATCCTAATTAGTAATTAACACCTAATTATTAATCAAATTCGATCCAGATGATTTTTTTCCTTTATTCTGAAAGTCACGGATGAATATAGTTATACCTTTTAACATTATTATGGAGGATATTAAGGAATATCAACCTTGCAGTGTTGCCATTGGATGTGCCTAAGAATTCCGTCTGGTTTCTATACTTTGTTATATTAATTGCAGTTCAAAATGCAATACAAATCAACAGATATAAAAACATAGACTTTATAATATAAATCTTAAAAAGTATTTAAATGCCAAAAAATAGTTTTTCAATCTTGATAACTATGCGGAAATATTTTCCGTTCCAGAGTAAAGTAGAAATCGGAAAATGAAATGATGTCGATCCCTCTGTAGATTTATTTTTCCGTCATTACCCCCACAATTCCGCATTTGGCAACACTGCTCCCTTGGATAGATACCAGGATTGCGCAACTTAAGACTTCTCAAAAGCCTCCCTTGGATAGATACCAGTATTGCACAACTCAAGACTTCTCAAAAACATCCCTTGGATAGTTACCAGGATTGCACAACTTAAGACTTCTCAAAAAGCCTCTCTTGGATAGATACCAGGATTGCACAACTTAAGACTACTCAAAAAGCCTCCCTTGGATAGATACCAGGATTGCGCAACTTAAATAATTCTCAAAAACCTCCCTTGGATAGATACCAGGACTGCGCAACTTAAAACTTTTCACAAATCCTCCCTTGGATATATACCAGAATTGCACAACTTAAGACTTCTCAAAAAGCCTCCCTTGGATAGATACCAGGATTGAACAACTTAAATAATTCTCAAAAACCTCCCTTGGATAGATACCAGGATTGCGCAACTTAAAATAATTCTCAAAAACCTCCCTTGGATAGATACCAGGACTGCGCAACTTAAGACTTCTCAAAAACATCCCTTGGATAGATACCAGGACTGCGCAACTTAAGACTTCTCAAAAACATCCCTTGGATAGATACCAGGATTGCACAACTTGAGACTTCTCAAAAAGCCTCCCTTGGATATAACAGGATTGCACAACTTAAAGACTTCTCAAAAAGCCTCCCTTGGATAGATACCAGGATTGCACATCTTAAATAATTCTCAAAACCTCCCTTGCATAGATACCAGGATTGCACAAATTAAGACTTCTCAAAAACATCCCTTGGATAGATACCAGGATTGCGCAACTTAAGACTTCTCAAAAACATCCCTTGGATAGATACAAGGATTGCACAACTTAAGACTTCTCAAAAACATCCCTTGGATAGATACCAGGACTGCGCAACTTAAGACTTCTCAAAAACATCCCGTGGATAGATACCAGGAATGCGCAACTTAAATAATTCTCAAAAACCTCCCTTGGATAGATACCAGGACTGCGCAACTTCTCAAAAAAATCCCTTGGATAGATACCAGGATTGCGCAACTTAAGACTTCTCAAAAACATTCCTTGGATAGATAACAGGACTAAGTAACTTAAGACTTCTCAAAAACATCCCTTGGATAGATACCAGGATTGCACAACTAAAGACCTCAAAAACATCCCTTGGATAGATACCAGGACTGCGCAACTTAAGACTTCTCAAAAAGCCTCCCTTGGATAGATACCAGGATTGCACGACTTAAGACTTCTCAAAAAGCCTCCCTTGGATAGATACCAGGATTGCGCAACTTAAATAATTCTCAAAAACCTCCCTTGGATAGGTACCAGGATTGCGCAACTTAAATAATTCTCAAAAACCTCCCTTGGATAGATACCAGGACTGCGCAACTTAAGACTTCTCAAAACCATCCCTTGGATAGATACCAGGATTGCACAACTTGAGACTTCTCAATAACCTCCCTTGGATAGATACCAGGATTGCGCAACTTAAATAATTCTCAAAAACCTCCCTTGGATAGATACCAGGACTGCGCAACTCAAGACTTCTCAAAAACATCCCTTAGATAGATACCAGGATTGCACAAATTAAGACTTCTCAAAAAGCCCCCCTTGAATAGATACCAGGATTGCACAACTTAAGACTTCTGAAAAAGCCTCCCTTGGATAGATACCAGGATTGCACAACTTAAATAATTCTCAAAAACCTCCCTTGGATAGATAGCAGGATTGCGCAACTTGAATAATTCTCAAAAACCTCCCTTGGATAGATACCAGAACTGCGCAACTTAAGACTTTTCAAAAACATCCCTTGGATAGATACCAGGATTGCAAAACTTAAGACTTCTCAAAAAGCCTCCCTTGGATAGATACCAGGACTGCGCAACTTAAGACTTCTCAAAAACATCCCTTGGATAGATACCAGGATTGCAAAACTTAAAACTTCTCAAAAAGCCTCCCTTGGATAGATATCAGGATTGCACAACTTAAGACTTCTCAAAAAGCCTCCCTTGGATAGATACCACGATTGCACAACTTAAATAATTCTCAAAAACCTCCCTTGGACAGATACCAGGACTGCGCAACTTAAGACTTCTCAAAAACATCCCTTGGATAGATACCAGGATTGCACAACTTAAGACTTCTCAATAACCTCCCTTGGATAGATACCAGGATTGCGCAACTTAAATAATTCTCAAAAACCTCACTTGGATAGATACCAGGACTGTGCAACTTAAGACTTCTCAAAAACATCCCTTGGATAGATACCAGGATTGCAAAACTTAAGACTTCTCAAAAAGCCTCCCTTGGATAGATACCACGATTGAACAACTTAAATAATTCTCAAAAACCTCCCTTGGATAGATACCACGATTGCAAAACTTAAATTATTCTCAAAAACCTCCCTTGGATAGATACCAGGACTGCGCAACTCAAGCATTCTCAAAAACATCCCTTGGATAGATACCAGGATTGCGCAACTTAAATAATTCTCAAAAACCTCCCTTGGATAGATACCAGGATTGCGCAACTTAAATAATTCTCAAAAACCTCCCTTGGATAGATACCAGGACTGCGCAACTTAAGATTTCTCATAAACATCCCTTGGATAGATACCAGGATTGCACAACTTAAGACTTCTCAATAACCTCCCTTGGATATATACCAGGATTGCGCAACTTAAATAACTCTCAAAAACCTCCCTTGGATAGATACCAGGACTGCGCAACTTAAGAATTCTCAAAAACATCCCTTGGATAGATACTAGGACTGCGCAACTTAAGACTTCTCAAAAACATCCCTTGGATAGATACCAGGATTGCACAACTTAAATAATTCTCAAAACCTCCCTTGGATAGATACCAGGACTGCGCAACTTAAGACTTCTCAAAAACATCCCTTGGATAGATACCAGGATTGCACAACTTAAGACTACTCAAACAGCCTCCCTTGAATAGATACCAGGACTGCGCAACTTAAGACTTCTCAAAAACATCCCTTTGATAGATACCAGGATTGCACAACTTAAGACTACTCAAAAAGCCTACCCTTGGATAGATACCAGGACTGCGCAACTTAAGACTTCTCAAAAACATCCCTCGGATAGATACCAGGATTGCACAACTTAAGACTTCTCAAAAAGCCTCCCTTGGATAGATACCAGGATTGCACAACTTGAATAATTCTCAAAAACCTCCCTTGGATAGATACCAGGATTGCGCAACTTAAATAATTCTCAAAAACCTCCCTTGGATAGATACCAGGACTGCGCAACTCAAGAATTCTCAAAAACATCCCTTGGATAGATACCAGGATTGCACAACTTAAGACTTCTCAAAAAGCCTCCCTTGGATAGATACCAGGATTGCACAACTTAAATAATTCTCAAAAACCTCCCTTGGATAGATACCAGGATTGCGCAACTTAAATAATTCTCAAAAACCTCCTTTGGATAGATACCAGGACAGCGCAACTCAAGAATTCTTAAAAACATCCCTTGGATAGATACCAGGATTGCGCAACTTAAATAATTCTCAAAA
>NC_090744.1:105473859-105488859 GCF_036898095.1 Palaemon carinicauda | reverse complement strand
CTTTGCTCCTGTTAGATTGATTTCAATTTATGAATTTTGACTGTAAGACCATGGCTTAAAGATTTAGAGGGCCCTCATGAGTAGAAGAGGCAAGGAACATGGCTATGCATTATAGACTGACCATATATACGTGCAGTATGATCCGCATGCAAACTCCCACTTCATCAAGCTAGGACCAGGGTGGGTTAGGCAACGGCTGAAGATAACCCAGTAGGTAGACCTATACGCTCCCCAAAACAACCCATCCCTAGATTACAAGGACGGTGAAGTTGCAGACACTACAAGAAACTATCGAGCTTCAGCTGGGCACGAATACCTGTCACACATATTGCGAGACAAGGAGTTCGAATGGAGGTAAGGTAGAGAGCTATAAAGTAAGTGCAGCTTAGGATAGAAAGCCCTCGTGCAAGGACCTTTTAAGTAATGCCTACGGAGCTCAGCTTGAAGATCACTGAAGGCGTTAAACGCCCCCCCACCCACCCACTACGTAGTTGGGGCTCCGGGCGTTTAGTTAAAAATCATGTAGAGGACATCACCTCATGCGTACAGACAGCGATTTAGTTATAAAGGATATCGATTTTAACGATATCTATTACGATAATTCATTTAACTTGCGAAATGTTTAACCGTTTGTTCACACCCTACTATTCTGTTCAAGAGGAACTATTGATACATTTGAACCGTTATTCATTCTATGTGATTAAGAACATTAGTCATTTCAAATATTCCTTATCCGCTTACGATATATGGAGACTGGTTATTTGTCCCATCTTGTCAAAACTTAAAAAATTAATCCGTTTCAAATTTTATTTCAGATTAGAATATATTTAAAAACTGAAGGTAAAAAACTGCATTGAAGCATAAATCCATTTACTCACTCTCTCTCTCTCTCTCTCTCTCTCTCTCTCTCTCTCTCTCTCTCTCTCTCTCTCTCTCTCTCTCTCTCATACAAAGAGAGAGAGAGAGAGAGAGAGAGAGAGAGAGAGAGAGAGAGAGTAGGAATTTGGTTCTCATAGAGAACCATTTTTATTGAGATTGCAAAACCGTTAGCTTTAATCACTTAATTTTATGTGACTTGAACTCCCCCTTTCTCTCTCTCTCTCTATATATATGTTTTATATATATATGTTTTATATATATATATATGTATATATAAAACATATATATATATATATATATATATAAATATATAACATATATATATATACATATATAAAATATATACATATATTATATATATATATATGTATATATATATATATATATATATATGTATATATATATATATATATATATACGTATATATATATGTGTGTGTGTAAAAGGGCTGTTAAACCTATGAATTTCCTTTATAGACTATGTACATAGATATCCAAGCCGATTAGTTTTGGAACACTGAAAATACAACGTATACCATTTCTTCAGCTATAGATAATTAGGATAAAATCTTTATTTACTTTATAGTCATTTTTATGGGTAATAATAACATTTAATATGCCTATAAACTATAATAAAAAATATATATATTTTCCTCCTAGCAATTTTTGGAGGTTATCAATAATTGCACTTATGCTTAAGATACATGCTGAGAATCTTCGTAAATATTAACCACAATGGCATGTCAATATCCAATTCAACCTTTGGAAATGTATATCTACTGGATATTCACCTATGCTAAATGCTTCTGGCTAAGCAAGAATTCGAACCTATGCATCTGTGTTGAAACAATACCAGCAGGGACTCTTACCACCCATGCTATCAAGAGAGAGATAAGTTCATATGAAGGCCACTGCACAGGTATAATAGGAAAATAAAATATTTTCACCCTAACGATTTTTGCGCGTTATCAATAAATGTACTTCTGATTACGATAGATGTTGCGGATTAAGTCATTTGTTTCTTATGAGCAACTTTACTTTTTTATAAAGGAGTAGAGTAAGGGTTTAAAGGGTTAAAGTCCGTTTATGAATGACAGAGACAAGGGACAGTGACATTGCCCTACCAAGCAGGACAATACCCTAGAGACTGACCGTATTACATATGATCAGCGACCCAGCCTCTCTCCAAGCTAAGACCAAGGAGGGCCGGTCAGTGGCTGCTGATGACTCAGCAGATAGACCTATCCTTATCTCACAAGGATGGTGAGATTGCAGTGACCAAAGGAACTAATGAGTTTGAATGGGATTCTAACTACAGTACCACCCGGCCACCACAGGATTTTTGCTATTCATATACAATGAATAAAAGGTCTGTACGAAACTAAGTAGAAAAAAAATCTAGTATCTATAAGTTACGCAGATTATCAGTTCATTATCTAGATAATAATAAAAAAAAACTGTGTGAATTAAATTACATTAGATTTAGATAGAGAAAAGTGAAAAGAGGACCCAGATACCTGATCGGAATTTATAAAGTATTAAATTGGGTTGGCTCAAATGAAGCTCAAATTTCTATCCAGTGACCTCGTTCAATAACATATTTTATCTTTGACACCTGATCGCTTTGCTTGGTGATCAATTCATGTTCATAACGCAAAAGCCAGGTCAGAAAAGGGCTGTCAAAGAAATGTTTAATATAGTATTTTCCAAATTATTCACAGCTGAAGTTCAAAAGGGAGAAATTCAAGGGTTAGTTTTCAAATTAGAGCTCTCATCGGTTATGAAAATACTTTGATGTTAAACTCCTTCCTATAATTGGGTTTTTCATTAGAGTGAAAGATTTTATATGAAGAATTCGTCGGTATTTATCGATACACACGTATGCTTCCCATTTTTTTTAATGTTTATATATTACTTTGGATTTTCTCAAACAGTTAATTTCGGTCTAAAGGGTACAGTTTGATATTTTGCCATTGGTCACTTTCCATCTATATAAATAATCCGGACTTAGACGTAATGTTTTCCAAATAATTATTTACATATAAATAGTTATGGTCTTCTTTTAATTTTCAATAAATAAAACTAATTAGCTATTTCAAAAGAATAAAATTATGCTATTGCAATATAAGTATTATTTTTTTTAATCCAATTCAAGTTGATGCTATTAATAGAATGCATTCAACGTTTTATTTAATCTGATAAATCATTGTTATGAGGAAATAAATTTTACTTCCTTCAGATCATCTTGGCTCCTGTTAGATTGAATTCAATTATTGAATTTGGACTATAAGACCATGGCTTACAGATTTAAAGTCCCCTCATGAGTAGAAGAGGCAAGGGACATGGCTATGCATTATAGACTGACCATACATACATACAGTATGATCAGCACCCAAACTCCCATTTCCTCAAGCTAGGACAAGGGAGGGTCAGGCAATGGCTGAAGATGACCCAGTTTTAGACCTGTAGGCTCCCACAAAACAACCCATTCCAAGATTGCAAGGACGGTGAGGTTGCAGACACTACAAGAAACTATCGAGCTTCAGCTGGGCACGAATACCTGTCAAACATACTGCGAGACAAGGAGTTCGAATGGAGGTAAGATAGAGAGCTATAAAGTAAGCGCAGCTTGGGACAAAAAGCACTTTTGTAAGGACCTTATAAGTAATGCCTACGGACCTCAGCTTGAAGTCCACTGAAGGCAATAACGCCCACCACCCCCACCCCCCACCCCGCCCACCCACTACGTAATTGGGGCTACGGGCGTTCAGTTAAAAATCATGTAGAGGACATCACCTCATGCGTACAGATAGCGATGTAGTTATAAAGGATATCGATTTTAACGTTATCAACTATTAACATAATTCATTTGGCTTACGAAATGTTCAACTGCTTGTTCACACCCTACTATTCTGTTCAAGAGGAACTACTAATTGAATTGAACGTTATTCATTTTATGTAAATATGAACATCGTTAGTCATTTCATATATTCTTTATCCGCTTACGATATATGGTGACTGGTTATTTGTCCCATCTTGTCAAAATTTAAAAAATAAATCCGTTTCAAACTTTATTTCAGATTAGAATATATTTAAAAACTGAAGGTAAAAAACTGCATTAAAGCATAAATCCATTTATTCTCTCTCTCTCTCTCTCTCTCTCTCTCTCTCTCTCTCTCTCTCTCTCTCTCTCTCTCTCTCTCTCTCTCTGCTCATTTCGGGTTTTGAAAATGCGATGGGTTTTAGTTCTCGGCAAATGGAAATAGAAAGGCTTCCCATCTGAGGTCTCACAAATGTGACCTTTTGAGGCGAAGTATTTTCTCCCTCAAAAATCCGGACGTGAATTCTGTCATCCTTTTTAACAGAGATAAAACTCTCTTTTCTATTTCCTTGTTATCTCCTGGAACCTGGATGAGGCTTAAGAGAATGGAGGAGATTTTTTTTCTTAAGACAGGCGTCAAACAACACAACGGGAAATTGAATTCATCTAAATATTTATGCCTCAAACTATTTTTATCAATGAACAAGTAAATGTACAGATATTCATAATGAAGACACCTTTTCATGTTATCTATAACGTATCAGGAGGATGAAAAAAAAAGTTCTTTTCGCTCATTGGTCAAACTTTTTGTATCAATAATACAATAGTAAATGTAGTGAGATCAGTGTTACTGTATGGAAACGAGTCATGGTATGACAATGAAACAATCTGCAACAGATTTTGTAAAATTGAGAACAAAGTCTTCAAAAGAATATTGGGAGTTAAATGGCAGGGCATGATTAGAAATGAAACTGCAAGAGTCATTGCTCGAATGCCTTATGTGGCCGAGGAAGATAGTGAGGGGTAGATGGAGATGGTTTGGACTTGCTCTTCGCACTCCCCAAGAGAGATTAGTTCACCAAACTTTCAACTGGGTTCCACAAGGCACTAGAAGAGTTGGAAAACTCAGGCCTATATATATGAGGACTATAATTCGTGAAGTTTGAGATGATGAATGGAGGAGTGTTGATTTAAAAGCTCAAGATAGAGACGACTGGCGAAATCTAACAGAGTCCCTTTGCGTCAATAGGCCTTGGAGGAGATGATGATGGTGAAATGTACAAATATTTACAATGAAGACTGTTTGATGTCATCTATAATGTATCAATATGATAAACAATTTTCTTTTCTGCAATTGGTGAAAGAGATATTCATTCTTCCGTACATATTTTAGGTTTTCCAATTACATTGACAGGGATTTAATTGAATGTGTAAATTACAGTCCATAGAATTATAATCATGGGGAATTTATCTAATATATATGATAAAAGTAATACAGAATCGTTTTCTGAAATGTAGCTAAATGACGAAGAAAGTTTATCATTGGTACTATGATATGGAATGCAATTGTAAAGCAAAATTATAATACACTGGAATAATAAAGATAAACGTGTCTGGTTTTTGTTCCAATATCATCAGAATGGAGGCTCACCACAACGTCAGTCGTATAACCTCAAACCCCCTCCGTGGTGCCCAAACACAACAGTGGCTTCCACAGTAAACAGCTTGAATTCACTGTCCCGGGCTGGGAACGATCTGCTGACGTGCGAATGCTAGACTAACGCGTTACCACCGTACTGAATATTTCACCTAGGTAATGAAATTCTTTTAACTAGCAAGGTTACGGTAATAGGTGTTGGTTTGAGGGACCTGTGAGCTTATACTGCCTTTAAAATATTACACAAATAACTTCCCCTTTTAAGACCAGTTCCTGTCCCTTGTACCGTTAAAGGAAGAAACAATCAAATGAAAAGGTTTATGAACTTCCTTATGCTGCTGAGTCAATTAATCTAAGAAGAAACATTTTCATTGCGTTTCAGAGAGAGAGAGAGAGAGAGGAGAGAGAGGAGAGAGAGGAGAGAGAGAGAGAGAGAGAGAGAGAGAGAGAGAGAGAGGGAGGGAGAATTATTTGTCGCCAATCATATACGTATCTTTATATTATATGCATTATGAATGACTAAAAATAACTTATTAAAACAAACGAAAATATAATATGAGAGAAATTTGCTTCAGGAGATTTACCTTCCTCATTTCCTTATTTAGTTGTTAAAAATAAATCAACTTTTACCTCCATTGAATCAGTCAATTGTTTATTCCAAATCCATTCGATATTTTTAACGCTCATTGAAGAAGTTTTTGTACCTACTTATTTCAACCTTCAATTAGCTTAAGACTTTATCCGATAGCAACTTTAGATTGCAAACGCTGAATTTATTTGTCCCGCAATCTTATTTTTGGCGACCTTAACTGCTTGCCTCAACCCCAGAGCAAAATGAGGAAAGTTTGCGTCTTTGAAATATCCATTTGCGACGTTTTTATGACCCTGTCTTTTCCTACGATCCCTCGAGACGACTTCTCAGTTACGGAAGGTTATCGGGAATCGAAGGCCAACCTGATTGTATTTTGATATATTTCCAATTTATTCTCGAAGGTTTTATCGTCGTCTTCGAATTTATTCACCCAGGGTGGAACGACTAATGAGATGTATTGAAAAGGTTCGCTTACTACACGAACGATTTTCCTATAAATACTTGAAAGATTTTGTTTGTCTATTCTTTTGTTAAATGCAAGTGCGTTACACTGCTAAAAAAAAAACATTTTTAACCTGAAATTCTTCGCAAAATTATACTGTTCTTAGCCATCAGTGAAATACAGGCGACCGTAATTTTTACCCTTCTTTGTTATTATCTTTTACACTTAAAAACCAATAAAAAACATAAGTTCAATACTGCCATTCCCAGTAAAAATACTAAACTGCCGTATTTCAGTAAAATAGAGGCGACCTGTAATTTCTGCACTACTTTGTTATTATCTTTTAAGGGTTGGTGACCTTAATATCACTCCTTTACGTCCGTAATTTTAATCTGAAATTCTCCGTAAAAATATACTGTCCTCAGCCGTAATTCAGTAAAATACAGGCGACCGTAATTTTTACACTACTTTGTTATTATCTTTTACGGTTGGTGACCGTAATATCACTCCTTTACGTCCGTAAATTTAATCTGAAATTCTTCGTAAAAATATACTGTCCTCAGCCGTATTTCAGTAAAATACAGGCGATCGTAATTTTTACCCTACTTTGTTATTATCTTTTAACGGTTGGTGACCGTAACATCACTCCTTTCCGTCAATATATCGGTTTTTTAAAACTGTAAATGACTGGCAAAATTTATTCCAGGAATTTTACATTTCTTTTTCAATGGCAATTTTTAAGTGTACATCTGAAAATGACAATAATCACTCCTAAATGTTTGTTAAATTTTAGTTTTTAACTTCATAATGAAATATTTATTTTTCATCCGTCAGATAAAAAACCTAACCATAGAAAAATAGTAGACCAACTATATTTACGTATGTTTCTTGGATGTATAGCATGCATTGTCCTGCTCGATAGGGCAATGTCACTGTCCCTCGCCATTCACGAGTAGTCTTTAAAGCCTTTAAGCTCTCAAGAGGTATCGAACGATGGCGACTCCCAATGAACTAACGATTGCTTGGACGTTGAGCAGATTAACCACACAATCCCCTTTCCCCTACTGCTCGCAAGACTCATGCCCATCAAAATACCTCGTAACAATGCCGAGGTCGGATTCCGCAATGCGTTCTACGCGGAATTCCGCTCTGAGCTCTGGCACATTCATATTTCGCAAATCCCATCAACGATCATAACAAGTCAAATGAGCCCTGAAATGGAGGGACACTAACCCGCTGGCGCTTTGATTGGACCCGTGGTGCCATCTGTTGCTGGGATGTCAAAACTTATTCTAATTTCGTGCTGTTGTTAAAGTTGTTGTTGATGTTTGTACGTTTAGGGGATGTAAATTGAGAAAAGGAAAGGAATTTCTAATTGCATGAGTAATATATAAGAATGAGAATGAGACTGATGAGAGAATGTTAGAGAAATAAATGGGAAATGTGTATGGATGAGGAAAGGAAATTATTTTTCTAATTGTAAAAGATATATAAATGAGAATGATTTGTTATAAAGAATATTTGAGAAATAAATACAGCAAGATTGTAGTCATCTTGAAGTAGTAGCTATCAATGATTTTTTAATTAATTTTATACCATTAATTGGTAATTCGAATAAAATTTAAAGTCAAATAACTTTACCGGAAGAGAATATGTTTCTTCTATAATTGCACATATGGATATGCTTATGTACATAAATGATCATAACACTTATACATATGTTTACCTATCTAAAAATCAGAAACATAAGCATATACGTATATAACCATAACTGCAAAACATATCAAAATAATTAAAAATAATTAGTGGCGAGAGAGAGAGAGAGAGAGAGAGAGAGAGAGAGGAGAGAGAGAGGATGAGAGAGAGAGAGAGAGAGAGAGAGAGAGTGTTAAATTTTGAAGTAAGAATCAAACGTAATCAACAGGAGTGCTGTGGGAACCCAGTTGGACCATCAGTTTTTTATATAATTTCCTGGGAAACGTGACGTCATCCGATTCTGTTTTACTGTATAGTTATGATTTATTTACATCGGAATCTAGTAGAAAAAAAAAACGAGAGAGAGAGAGAGAGAGAGAGAGAGGAGAGGAAGAGAGAGAGAGGAGAGAGAGAGAGAGAGAGAGAGAGAGAGAGAGAGAGAACGACGGACACTCTTTGATTCATATTAACGAAAACATTGCTGCCACATTACTCTGTATATCAATTATAATAAAAGCTTTTGTTAATGACAGTAAAAGCTAAGTAATGTTTCTATATAGATTTTATAGATATTCCATTCCCTTATCATTTCTTGTCTAATGTTGACATCATAAAATCAACACTCATAATTCACATAACAAAACATTGATCAGAGGAAAACATACTTATCATAAGCTCAAAATAAAAAATATTTTATTCCCTCCTTGCAACATCAAGTTTCTGATAAAGTGATAGACAATAATCTTTCTTATTTACTTCCATTTCTCGTCACAATGATTTTCCTCATAAGGTTTGAAAATCGCATGGAATATAAATAGTTGAGTCAAGGTCAAGAGCAGCAAGTTTATCCTCCATCCGCCAGGTGAAATACACAATAGTTTAATACCTATTTGTTTCTTTCTTTTTTATAGCAATCTATGTTATTTGTAACAGAAGGACACTCCAAAATCAAACCATTGTTCTCTAGTCTTGGGTAGTGCCATAACCTCTGTACCATGGTCTTCCACTGCCTTGGGTTACAGTTCTCTTGCTTGAAGGTACACTCGGGCACACTACTCTATCTAATTTCTCATCATCTTGTTTTGTTAAAGTCTTTATAGTTTA
This sequence comes from Palaemon carinicauda, assembly GCF_036898095.1. Classification (NCBI taxonomy): domain Eukaryota; kingdom Metazoa; phylum Arthropoda; class Malacostraca; order Decapoda; family Palaemonidae; genus Palaemon; species Palaemon carinicauda. Next base: position 105,479,670 of record NC_090744.1, on the reverse strand, counting down.
TATAGGCAATATTTATTTCAATGTTGTTACTATTCTTAAAAATATTTTATTTTCCTTTTTTCCTTTCCTCACTGGGCTATTTTCCCTGTTGGGGCCCCTGGGCTTATAGCATCCTGCTTTTCCAACTAAGGTTGTAGCTTAGTAAGTAATAATAATAATAATAATAATAATAATACGGACGGGGGGAAGGGGCTTGTTATAAAAACGAATCGGAGATTATGTAAACATGTTTTTTTCAAAAGTGCTTTTGGTCAGTTTATTGAGAGAGAAAATTACATAGAGCTCCCCTAAAATCCTTCTAGAGAGAGAGAGAGAGAGAGAGAGAGAGAGAGAGAGAGAGAAGCAAGCCCCTAGCATTTTTATCAATCTTTTTCTAGTTCGTGTTCTTCTAATTTGATACTATTGGGATATTTTTACTCCCTACTTTCTCGGCAGCAATCACAAATTCTTTTTTGTGGATTATGTATTTTAACTAAGGTACAAAGACCAAATGTGTTTCATAGGGAATACCGTTACAGGAGATAACACCAGGGTGTTATATTAGCAGCTGAAGGGACCTATTGCTTTTAGAAGGTTATTCAATAGGTTTAGGAAATGGGTTATAAAACATGAATAACTGTAGATGTTGGTTCAACAACAACAACAACAACAATAATAATAATAATAATAATAATAATAATAATAATAATAATAACTGATCACTGATACTTTGTGTGTTTAGAGAGAGAGAGAGAGAGAGAGAGAGAGAGAGAGAGAGAGAGAGAGAGAGAGAACTGCTACATAAGCCCGTAACACAAGATGCAAAATTTAAAATTACGATCACGCTCTAACGAAAGACGCCCCTTGAATCTCTAACTCTGTAGTAGCAATTCTGTTTTAAACTTGCATTGTATCTCTCTCTCTCTCTCTCTCTCTCTCTCCTCTCTCTCTCTCTCTCTCTATGAACAATGCTTCTTCCCTCACATTTAAGAGTATATCGTTACTAGACCTTGAATCAGACATTACCAGACATAATCGACGCGTAAATCTAAGACATTGATAATTTGTCCTTGTAATCCTCTCGATCAGTCTCATTATTCTTGTTGTTAACGGCTACCAGTATTTGTAGCGTAGGCGGGCAGCAAGTTACTGCTAGCAGTGATAAAGCTAGGAGATTGCTGGTAATGATAAAGCTAGGAGATTGCTGGTAATGATAAAGCTAGGAGATTGCTGGTAATGATAAAGCTAGGAAACTTCCGGTAATGACAAAGCTGGGAGATTGTCGGTAATGATAAAGCTAGGAGATTGCCGGTAATGACAAAGCTAGGAAACTTCCGGTAATGACAAAGCTAGGAGATTGTCGGTAATGATAAAGCTAGGAGAGTGCCGGTGATGATAAAGCTAGGAGATCGCCGGTCATGACAAAGCTAGGAAACTGCTGGTAATGACAAAGCTAGGAAACTTCCGGTAATGACAAAGCTGGGAGATTGTCGGTAATGATAAAGCTAGGAGATTGCCGGTAATGACAAAGCTAGGAAACTTCCGGTAATGACAAAGCTAGGAGATTGCCGGTAATGACAAAGCTGGGAGATTGTTGGTAATGATAAAGCTAGGAGAGTGCCGGTGATGATAAAGCTAGGAGATCGCCGGTCATGACAAAGCTAGGAAACTTCCGGTAATGACAAAGCTAGGAAACTTCCGGTAATGACAAAGCTGGGAGATTGTCGGTAATGATAAAGCTAGGAGATTGCCAGTAATGACAAAGCTAGGAAACTTCCGGTAATGATAAAGCTAGGAAACTTCCGGTAATGACAAAGCTGGGAGATTGTCGGTAATGATAAAGCTAGGAGATTGCCGGTAATGACAAAGCTAGGAAACTTCCGGTAATGACAAAGCTGGGAGATTGTCGGTAATGATAAAGCTAGGAGATTGCCGGTAATGACAAAGCTAGGAAACTTCCGGTAATGACAAAGCTGGGAGATTGTCGGTAATGATAAAGCTAGGAGATTGCCAGTAATGACAAAGCTAGGAAACTTCCGGTAATGACAAAGCTAGGAGATTGCCGGTAATGACAAAGCTGGGAGATTGTTGGTAATGATAAAGCTAGGAGAGTGCCGGTGATGATAAAGCTAGGAGATCGCCGGTCATGACAAAGCTAGGAAACTTCCGGTAATGACAAAGCTAGGAAACTTCCGGTAATGACAAAGCTAGGAAACTTCCGGTAATGACAAAGCTAGGAAACTTCCGGTAATGATAAAGCTAGGAAACTTCCGGTAATGACAAAGCTGGGAGATTGTCGGTAATGATAAAGCTAGGAGATTGCCAGTAATGACAAAGCTAGGAAACTTCCGGTAATGACAAAGCTGGGAGATTGTCGGTAATGATAAAGCTAGGAGATTGCCGGTAATGACAAAGCTAGGAAACTTCCGGTAATGACAAAGCTGGGAGATTGTCGGTAATGATAAAGCTAGGAGATTGCCAGTAATGACAAAGCTAGGAAACTTCCGGTAATGACAAAGCTGGGAGATTGTCGGTAATGATAAAGCTAGGAGATTGCCGGTAATGACAAAGCTAGGAAACTTCCGGTAATGACAAAGCTAGGAGATTGCCGGTAATGACAAAGCTGGGAGATTGTTGGTAATGATAAAGCTAGGAGAGTGCCGGTGATGATAAAGCTAGGAGATCGCCGGTCATGACAAAGCTAGGAAACTTCCGGTAATGACAAAGCTTTGAGATTGTCAGTAATGACAAAACTAAGAAACTGCCAGCAATGACAAAGCTAGGAAACTTCCGGTAATGACAGAGCTTTGAGATTGTCGGTAATGACAAAACTAAGAAACTGCCAGTAATGACAAAGCTAGGAAACTTCCGGTAATGACAAAGCTGGGAGATTGTCGGTAATGATAAAGCTAGGAGATTGCCGGTAATGACAAAGCTAGGAAACTTCCGGTAATGACAAAGCTAGGAGATTGCCGGTAATGACAAAGCTGGGAGATTGTTGGTAATGATAAAGCTAGGAGAGTGCCGGTGATGATAAAGCTAGGAGATCGCCGGTCATGACAAAGCTAGGAAACTTCCGGTAATGACAAAGCTTTGAGATTGTCAGTAATGACAAAACTAAGAAACTGCCAGCAATGACAAAGCTAGGAAACTTCCGGTAATGACAGAGCTTTGAGATTGTCGGTAATGACAAAACTAAGAAACTGCCAGCAATGACAAAGCTAGGAAACTTCCGGTAATGACAAAGCTTTGAGATTGTCGGTAATGACAAAACTAAGAAACTGCCAGCAATGACAAAGCTAGGAAACTTCCGGTAATGGCAAAGCTTTGAGATTATCGGTAATGACAAAACTAAGAAACTGCCAGCAATGACAAAGCTAGGAAACTTCCGGTAATGGCAAAGCTTTCAGATTATCGATAATGACAAAACTAAGAAACTGCCAGCAATGACAAAGCTAGGAGACTACCTAATTCTAAGGTCAAACTTGAAATGAATAATCCTGTTAAAAAAAAAAATCTGACCCAATATTATTAGCGATGAATATTTGTATTATAAAGGCTGTTAAAATAAGCTTTAAAGGATATCACACAGTGGAAAAATGTCTATTTTCTTTCTTCCATAGTAAAAAATTATCCATGAAGGAAATTTAATAACTTAAGCTGAAAGAAATTTAAAAGAAAGTGTACTGAAACTTATAATTAAAATTACCTACGTTTTTGTAATAGATTTTAGAAACGTGTTTCTCAACACCTTACTGGTTGCTATACAGAGAGAGAGAGAGAGAGAGAGAGAGAGAGAGAGAGGAGAGAGCTGCAATATAAGCCCGTAACAGAAGATGCAAAATTTAAAATTACGATCACGTTGTAACGAAAGACGCCCCTTGAATCTCTAACTCTGTAGTAGCAATTCTGTTTTAAACTGGCATTGTATCTCTCTCTCTCTCTCTCTCTCTCTCTCTCTCTCTCTCTGCACAATGCTTCTTCCCTCGCACATTCAAGAGTATATCGTTACTAGACCTTGAATCAGACATTACCAGACATAATCGATGCGTAAATCCCTGTAAATTCAAGACATTGGTAATTTGTCCTTGTAACCCTATCGATCCATCTCGTTATCCTTGTTGTCAACGACTGCCAGTATTTGTAGCGTAGGCAGGCAGCAAGTTACTGCCAGCAATGATAAAGCTGGAGACCATCAGTAATGAAAATGCTAGGCGACTGCCGGCAATGAAATGGCAGCAAGTTACTGCCAGCAAGCTAGGAATTTGCCGGTAGTGATAAAGCTAGAGACCGCCAGTAATGATAAACTTAGGAGATTGCCAGTAATGAAAATGCTAGTGACTGCCGGTAATGAAAATGCTAGGCGACTGCCGGTAATGACAATGCTAAGCGACTGCCGGTAATAAAAAAGCTAGGAGACTGCCGATAATGATATAACTTGAGACTGCCAGTAATGACAAAAGCTAGGAGACTGTAGGTAATGATAAACCTAGAGACTGCCAGTAATAAATGACAAAGTTAGGAGATTGCCGGTAATGACAACGTTAGGAGATTGCTAGTAATGTCAAAGTAAGGAGATTGCCAGTAATGTCAGTTAGGAGATTGTCGGTAATGAATAAGCTAGGCAATTGCAGGTAATGACAAAGCTAGGCAATTGCCGGTAATGACAAAGCTAGGCAATCGCCTTTAGTGCCAAAGCTAGGCAATCGCCTTTAGTGCCAAAGCTAGGAAGTTGCCGGTAATGACAGAACTAGGCGATCGCCTTAAGTGCCAAAGCTAGGAAGTTGCCGGTAATGACAGAGCTAGGCGATCGCCTTAAGTGCCAAAGCTAGGAAGTTGCCGGTAATGACAAAGTTAGGCGATCGCCTTTACTACCAAAGCTAGGAGGTTGCCGGTAATGACAAAGCTAGGAGGTTGCCGGTAATGACAGAGCTAGGAGGTTGCCGGTAATGACAGAGCTAGGAGGTTGCCGGTAATGACAGAGCTAGGAGGTTGCCGATAATGACAGAGCTAGGAGGTTGCCGATAATGACAGAGCAGGAGGTTGCCGATAATGACAGAGCCAGGAGATTGCCGATAATGACAGAGCTAGGAGATTACCGGTAATGACATAGCTAGGAGATTGCCAGTAATGACAAAGCTGGGAGACTGCCGGTAATGATAAAGCCCGAGACTGCCAGTAACAACAAAAATAGGAAAGTGCTAGTAATGATAAAGCTAGAGACTGCCAGTAATGACAAACCTAGGAAAATGCGGGTAGTGATAAAGCCAGAGACTGCCAGTAACAACAAAGATAGGAGATTGCCAGTAATGATAAAGCTAGTATATTGCCGGTAATGATAAACCTCGAATATTGCCGGTAATGATAAAGCTAGAGACTGCCAGTAATGACAAAGCTATGAGGTTACCGGTAATGATAAAGCTAGAAAAGGCCCGTAATGACAAAGCTAGGAGAGTGCTAGTAATGACAAAGCTATCAGATTGCCGTTAGTGACAAAGCTAGGAGATTGATGTTAGTGATAAGGCTAGAGACTGCCAGTAATAAACAAAGCTAGGAGAATGCTGGTTATGATAAAACTAGAGACTGCCAGTAATGACAAAGCTACGAGATTGCCGGTAACGATAAAGCTAGACACTGCCAGTAATAACAAAGATAGGAGAGTGCTAGCACTGACAAAGCTAGGAAATTGCCGTTAGTGACAAAGCTAAAGACTGCCAGTAATGTCAAAATTAGGAGACTACCTAACACTTGCGTAAAACTCGAAATGAAGTGTCCTGTCAACGAAAGTTCTTTTACTGGTCCAATATTATCAACAAGGGATAGTCGTTTTCT
>NC_090744.1:105463859-105468859 GCF_036898095.1 Palaemon carinicauda | reverse complement strand
GAAAGAAAGAAAAAATACTGACCATCGTTTGGCCGACCTTCTTTAAGTGGGACCTGAATATATATATAAGTGTCTAATGAGGTTTGATCTCCGCCCAGTAAACACCTGATCAAAGCCCAGGTAGCAGGTATGGGAGTGTCATTGTTCTATAAGCCTCTATATGTATGTACGTTTACTTCCCCTATAAAATGTAAAGAAACCTCTCTCAATAAATCAGTCCTCTGAAGAAGTATCACGAAACTAGTCAGGATTTAATCGTATATTTCGTATTTTCATGTTCCCTGTGGTTCTTCTGCACACACACACACACACACATATATATATATATATATATATATACATATATACATATATATATACATATATATATATATATATATATATACACATGTATGTGTGTGTTTGGGTGTTTGGGTGTGTGTGTGTGTGTGTGTGTGTTCTTTTAGATAAGATATAAACAACACTCCTTGAGAGAAGATAGGAAAAAGATGGGGAAAAGAACAAGGGAAAACTTCCCTTTTGAAAATGTCTTCCGGCATTGTCCCATCATTACCAGTCATAATTAGAATTCTCATTTAAAGGAGGGAAAAAATAAAATAAAAATAGGTAGCTGAAGGTCTTATTTATTTTTAATTAATTCTGAATTAAATTTTGTTGGCAATTTTTTAGGGGGGTTATATATTATATCTTCCTAAGTTACAGAACCTATAAAGAGGGCAAATAAATGACAGTCTTTCAGTATTTTAATTCTGGACGGAAAATAGTTGCTGGAGACAAAGAATTTTAAAACTGATCTCTTGTTAATTGTATAGTGTTTTAAGGCTAATTCCATCATCATCATCATCATTTCTATATATATATATATATATATATATATATATATATATATATATATATATATATATATATATATATATATATATATATATATGTATATATATATATATGTATATATATATATATATATATGTATATATATATATGTATATATATATATATATATATATATATATATATGTATATATATATATATATATGTATATATATATATATATATATATACATATATATATATATGTATATATATATATATATATATATATATATATATATGCAAATATATATACACATTTACATATATACACATGTAGGTACAAATATAGATAAATGATATGCAAATTTGATATAAATATGATACGATATATATATATATATATATATATATATATATCGCTCATGTACGTATAAATTTAAATTTACGTGTATGTGTGTGTGTTATGTGAGTACTTTTAGACTACCTTTCAGTATAAAATGTCCATTCATTAACTCCAACCCGCCTCTCTCTCTCTCTCTCTCTCTCTCTCTCTCTCTCTCTCTCTCTCTCTCCTCTCTCTCTCTCTCTCTCTCTCTCTATTCACCTGCTACCATCACAAATGTCTACTTTGTTCCTCCCTCTTCCAATTCTTTCTTGTCGTATTTTCCAGTTTGTTGATCCTTGCAATTTGTCAGGTCAATTTTTCTTTCCACATTTTTTTTGGTCCATTTCGCTGACCTGACACATGCACTGTTGCAATGTTGAATTGTTTTCTCTCCAGTTGATACTATGTTGACTAAAATGGATTGTAGCAACGTACCTTCTATGCATGGACCTTTATATTTATTATCATTGGAGATGGTCCATTTTATAGTTGTTTTTTTTTTTTTTGCTATCTCTCGATTAATTAATCGAATCTAATAGTTTTTATAATTAGTTTTATCATTATTTTTCTTATTATTTTCCTATTATTCTCTTATTATTTTACTATCATTTATTTTTATTTCTTTATTAATATTTTTATTATTTTCATTTTCATTATTTTCAGTATTCTTATTCTTATTTTTCTTATCATTCTTATTTTATTATTTTCATTATTTTTATCATTTTCATTATTTTTATTATATTTATTATTCTTATCATTACTTGCTAAGGTAGTAGGGTGCTATAAGCCCAAGGGCTCCGATAGGTAAAATAGCCCAGTGAGGAAAGGACAAGTAAAATAAAATATTTTAAGGAGAGTAACAAATATTGAAATTCTAAATTAAAATGAGGTATTTAAAAAAATGAATTAATACTCGTTACGGTTATTTGCTCGGTAGTTAAAGCCTGTTAATAGTGTCCTGTTCAAAATTGAAATGCTATTTTATGACGCAATAAACGGTGCCGATAAACATTTTATGTTCCATCCAATTCAAGGAAGATCTAAAACATAGGTTCATGCGGTAGAGTTTTTGCTAATTTATTTTTATGACCTAATTTATTTTGTTGCTGTTGTTGTTGTTGTTGTTGCTGCTGCTTTTATGGTTACATTTTCCAAAAAGTGCATTGTATATTTCATTAATCATTTTTTTTTGTATAATGTATTAAATGATATAACGTAGAAGTGGTTATGCTTAATTTCCTACTGGAGTAACAGAGGACCTGATTCTTTATTTTGCCGATTTTATCAGAAAATTTATTATATTTTGAATAATAAATTTTAGTATTATTGAAAAATTAAGTAAAAAATATATATATTTGCATTCAATGATTCTTCTTTTTCACATTGGAATTCTCCGGAAACGCATAAGCTTCCCTTTAAAAAAAAATACCTTAAAAAATGGGTAGTATTTTTTAGCATCTGGAAATATTTGGTGTCGTATCTAAAGTCCTTTCTCTGATATATTTATTAGTTACTAGGGCATTGCCATTTATTTTACATACATTTCAATTGATAGTTTTTTCAAGAATCTAATTCACATACAGGTTTACAAAAAGGTTTTATAATTTACTATTATTGAAAAGATTTTACTTCGATAGCAGCCGAAATAATCTATACTCAATAATTTGCCGTAAAAAACTGTAAATGTCTGGCAACATTTATTCCAGGATTTCTACTTTTAAAAACTGATATAATGACTTAAAAGGAGTGATATTAAAGGCACGAATCCGTAAAATATAGTAAAGGTAAGTAAAATTACGGTCGTCTATATTTTACTGAAATACGGCTGAAAACAGTAGATTTTTACGGAGAATTTCCGATTAAAGTTACGGTTTTTTTTCAAGTGTACATTAAAAGAAAATAAGAAAAAACCTATGTTCTTTTTGATAGACATCTGAAAAAAAAAATAAAAAAAGGAGTAAAAAAATATAGACATTCATTAAGAGCAGGAAAGCTGTTGACAGAAAAGCCTTTATGGAGAATTGCGCAAAAACAAAAAAGGCTTTGTTTGTTTTTTGTCGTCTTTAAACCTCAGACAAATGACATATTTTCCGAAATATTCTGCCATGAGAAGAATTTTGCTTTTGCAATGTTTTGAACTTCCGGGTGTGTTTGTTTGTTTGTATCATTTTTTTCTAGAGGGGTTTCGGAGGAAGAATTCATAATGTGGTATTTTTATAAGATTAAATCATGAAATCTCTCTCTCTCTCTCTCTCTCTCTCTCTCTCTCTCTCTCTCTCTCTCTCTCATAAACAATTACGTTTTGCACGCGCGTGCACATACATAAATACACACAATATATATATATATATATATATATATATATATATATATATATATATATATATATATATATATATATATGGGTGTGTTTGTGTGTGTGTGTTTGTGTGTGGACATGAGTCAAGATATGACAATGTAACAATCTCCCTCAGATTTAGTAGATTTAAGAACAAAGTCCTCAGATGAATACTGGGAGTTAAATGACAGGACAGGATTAGAAATGAAACTATAAGAGAGTTTACTCGAGTGCCGTATGTGGATGAGATCATGGTGAGGGTTAGATGGAGATAGTTTGGGCATGCTCTTCGCACACCCCCAAGAGAGATTAGTACACCTAACTTACAACTTGGCTCCACAAGGCACTAGGAAGAGTTGGAAGACCCAGGCCTACATGGTTGAGAACTATGAAGCGTGAAGTACAGTAGACGATAAATGGAGACATTGATTTAAAAGCTCAAGATAGAGACGACTTGTGAAATCTAACCGAGTCTCTTTATGTCAATAGGAGTAGGAGATGATTATAAGATTCAGGAAACTAGTACCAATATAAAATGTGGAGAAACTAGGACTTTTGCGATATTAGGGAAATAATTGCAATGGTTTAATTTTTAATGACGTTGACCTAATAACAAGAGAGAAATTATTAACATCAAAACATGAGAAAAATCAATACTACCATATTATGAAGGAACCGTTGTCATTTCAATTTGAAGGAAACCATTGTTATTATAACATGAGAGAAGCCGATACCATCATGGTATTGGGAAAACCATTGTCAACATGATATGAAGGAAACCATTGCTACCACATATAATAAGAACATTCAAGTTTTTAATTTAATTTGAAGGAAATTTAATCATACAAACGTTTTTAACATACAAAATCAGTTAATTTTGCTTATCGCCTTGAATAAGAAAGAACAATTGTATCTCTCTCTCTCTCTCTCTCTCTCTCTCTCTCTCTCTCTCTCTCTCTCTCTCTCTCTCTCTCTCTCTCTCTCTCTCTCTCTCACATATGATACGAATATTAAAGTTTTTAATTTTACTTGAAGGAAATTCAATATAACAAACGTTTTTGAAGTAAAAAATCAATTTTTTCCGCTCGCCTTGAATAAGAAAGACCAATCTCTCTCTCTCTCTCTCTCTCTCTCTCTCTCTCTCTCTCTCTCTCTCTCTCTCTCTCTCTCTCTCTCTCCACCATGATATGAAGGAAACCATTGCCACCTCATATGATATGAACATTCAAATTTTTAATTTTATCTGCAGGAAATTTAATATAACAAACGTTTTTGAAATAAAAAATCAATTAAGTTTTCCTCTTACCTCAACTGAGAAAGACCAATCTCTCTCTCTCTCTCTCTCTCTCTCTCTCTCTCTCTCTCTCTCTCTCTCTCTCTCTCTCTCTCTCTATGAATATAAAAAAACATCTATACGAGAATCTTGTTGGACAAACAACATCGGCATACAAATATCTGAGTAA
>NC_090744.1:105448859-105458859 GCF_036898095.1 Palaemon carinicauda | reverse complement strand
AAAACCAACATATGTTTGCTTTAAAGGATAAAAATATAAATTCTATCAACAATAGAGATGGAATAATATAAATTTCAAAGGATTTCTATACAATCCTATACAATAGTGATATAAGAAATAACTTTGCCAATAGAACCAATGAAACAACTGAGCAACAGAAGGAAATGTAAAGAAAATATTAAAAGTCAAGAAAAGACAAAAAAGGAGGAATTGATGGTCTACCAATAGATTTATTAATAGATGGAGGAGATTCAATAATAGTAAAACTTGCTGAACTTGACACAAAATGTCTGCAAGAATGTTGTATACCTAAAGGTTGAAAAAACTATTATTATACTAATCAACAAAAAGGGAGACACACAGACATGAAAATTACCGACCACTAAGGTAACTCTCCGTGATATATAAAATATTTACAAAGATCATATTAGGCCGAATAGAAAGACAGCTAGACCTTAACCAACAAAGAGAGCAGACAGGATTTTTAAGTGGTATTTAATAACTGACCATTTCCATGTAATTAACCAGCTAATGGAAAAATCAACATAGTGTGACAAACCACTATGTATGGCATTTATAGAATACGAGAAAGCTTTTGATTCTGTCAAAAGCTCGGCAGTAATGAAAGCCCTTCAAAGACAAGGAATAGATGAATCCTATGTTAAAACACTTGGATATCTATTCAGGTAGTAGACCAGTCGTAAAAGTACATGGAGATATTGAAAAAATACCAATTGAGAAAGGATTTAGACAGGGAGATCCCATTTCTCCTAAATTATTCACAGTGCGCCTTTAGCAACTTAAATTGGGAAAATGTAGGAAATATAAGTAATGGCGAATACCCTAACTTAAGATGTGAAGATGGTCTCTATATAGTGAATCATAGGAGAAATGGCAAAGGATGCTCGACTATGTGAATAAGAAAGGAGAAATGTAGGATTGAAATACAATTGAGTAAAACTATCATATTGTTCAAGGAAAATGATGAGAGACAACAAATAAGGGTTACGGATGAACCTTTAGACAGTTAATGAATATACATACTTAATACAAACAGTAATTGTTTCCCCAGAACATAAGCCCTAAATTAAAAGAAGGATAAACATGGGATGGAGAGCTTTTGGTAAACAAAGTGAATTTGTGAAAATTAACATGCCACATTTTGTAAAAAAAAAAAGAAAAAAAAAAAAAAAAAAAAACTATTTAATCAGATGGTCCTTTCAGTATTACCTTATGCATCAGAAATTTGGAGCCTTGCCAAAGCCTTGGAACATAAGCTAGTTACGACCCAAAGAGCTATTGAAAAAAATAATAATTGGAATAACACTAAGAAACAGAAAGAGAACAACACAGGTACGAGAGCAACCTAAAGTAGAGGATATTGTAACATTTAAGAAAAAGAAATGAACATGGGCAAGACGTGAAGTGAGAACATGATATATGGACATTTAAGATTAACCGAATGGGTCCCTAGAGATTACACAAGAAGCAGTAGAAGGAAGGCGGTAGATTGACGAGGTAAGAAAATTATCTGGTATTGACAAAGACCATAAATAGACGTGAATGGAAGGGCATGTATGAGGCTTTTGTCCCACAGTGGACTTGTTGGGGCTGATGATGATTATATACACATATGTACAGCTTGCATATGTGTATGAATACATTTACAAACATCAGGAACTTTATAACTTCCTTTTTTTATTATTATTGGTTTTGGATTATCGAACCATCGATAAAAATTCTGATGAGTCCTTTATGGATGCATCAAACAAGATGGTTTTCCAATACCTGTCGACCTATGTGTTGAGGCGGGTTAACTTTTAAAAAGTACTTTGGTATAATTTTCTTGTATAAGACGATAAAAAAGATTGTTACACGCAATATACAGTGCATAACATATATGCATATACACAAATACAAATACACCCATGTCAAATATACAGTATATATATATATATATATATATATATATATATATATATATATATACATACATATATATGTATATATATACATACATATATATATATGTATATATATATATATATATATATACATATATATACACACATACATATTTATATATATATATATATATATATATATATACATACAGTATGTATATATATATATATATATATATATATATATATATATATATATATACAGTATGTATATATATATTTACATATATGTATATATATATATATACACATATACAGTATGTATATATATGTATATATATGTATATATATATATATATAAATAAATATATAAATATATATATATATATATATATATATATATATATACAGTATGTATGTATATATATATATATATATATATATATATATAGATAGATAGATAGATAGATAGATAGATAGATAGATAGATAGATAGATAGATAGATAGATAGATAGATAGATAGATAGATAGATAGATAGATATACATACATACATACATACATACATACATACATACATACATACATATATATATATATATATATATACATATACATATATATATACATATATCCAACTGTGTACGACTGTCTAAATACATCCATATATAAGCAGATGTATGTATGGTGTGTTCTCTTCTTACCCATTCAACTTTTCAACCTATCCTCTACACCTCTGTGTGGAGTATAACAACATGGGAGAAATGTTTTCCGTTTCTTATTACACATCATGGAATATTGTTTGAAATCCCCACACCATTTCACTTGACCCTGACAGTCGATGGTAACCGTCCTGCATAAGATATAGCATTGAGGCCAGAGCAACCCACCTATAAATTATGAAAAGGATACTAACCACACACTTGGGAAAAAAAAAAAAAAAAAAAAAAAAAAAAGAATATGCACAGATATTTTCCTCTCCCATGCTAATTGAAAATCAATAACATGGGTTATGGTGGTTTTCCAAAAGGGTTTTTTTTTTTTTTATAACATTGGATAAGAAAGCCAATACAGTCAGCTTAAACAGCTGTATACGGTATCAATACTGTTATTCACATGGTACGTATGAACAGCTGCATAAGGTAGCAATACTGTAACGAAGCGGTGAGTATATCCAGCTGAATACAGTAGCAATACTGTTAACGATAAGGCGAGGATAAACAGCTGCATAAGACAGCAATACTGTTATCAATACAGTGAGTATAAACAGCTGAATACAGTAGCAATGGTGTTACCGATACAGCGAGTATAAACAGCTGCATAAGATAGCAATACCATCACGGATACAGCGAGTATAAACAGGTGAATACGGTAGCAATGGTGTTACCGGTACAGTGAGTATAAACAGCTGCATAAGATAGCAATATCATTACCGATACAGTGAGTATAAACAGCTGAATATGGTAGCAATACTGTTATCTACATAGTGCGTATGAACAGCTGCATAAGGTAGCAATACTGTTAGCGATACGGTGAGTATAAACAGCTGCATAACATAGCAATACCGTTACCGATACAGTGAGTATAAACAGCTGAATACGGTAGCAATAGCGTTACCATTACGACGAGTATAAACAGCTGAATACGGTAACAATACTGTTAACGATACGGCGATGATAAACAGCGGCATAAGACAGCAATACTGTTATTGATACAGCGAGTATAAACAGCTGAATACAGTAGCAATGGTGTTACCGATACGGCGAGTATAAACAGCTGCATAAGATAGCAATACCATTACGGATACAGCGACTAAACAGCTGAATACGGTAGCAATACTTTTAACAAAACGGCAAGGATAAACAGCTGCATAAGACCAATACCGTTACTAATACGACGAGTATAAACAGCTGAATACAGTAGCAACGGTGTTACCGATACATTGAGTATAAACAGCTGCATAAGATAGCAATACCATTACCGATACAGTGAATATAAACAGCTGAATACGGTAACAATACTGTTATCTACATAGTGGGTATGAACAGCTGCATAAGGTAGCAATACTGTTAGCGATACAGTGAGTATAAACAGCTGCATAATATAGCAACACCGTTACCGATACAGTGAGTATAAACAGCTGAATACGGTAGCAATAGCGTTACCAATACGACGAGTATACACGGCTGAATACGGTAACAATACTGTTAACAATACGGCGATGATAAACAGCTGCATAAGACAGCAATACCGTTATCGATACAGTGAGTATAAACAGCTGAATACAGTAGCAATGGTGTTACCGATACGGCGAGTATAAACAGCTGCATAAGATAGGAATACCATTACGGATACAGCGACTATAAACAGCTGAATACGGTAGCAATACTTTTAAGAAAACGGCGAGAATAAACAGCTGCATAAAACAGCAATACTGTTACCAATACGACGAGTATAAACAGCTAAATACAGTAGCAACGGTGTTACCAATACGGTGAGTATAAACAGCTGCATACGATAGCAATACCATTACCGATACAGTGAGTATAAACAGCTGAATACGGTAGCAATACATTTATCGATACGACAAGGATAAACAGCTGCATAAGACAGCAATACCGTTACCAATACGACGAGTATAAACAGCTGAATACAGTAGCAAAGGTGTTAACGATACAGTGAGTATAAACAGCTGCATAAGATAGCAATACCATTGCCGATACAGTGAGTATAAACAGCTGAATACTGTAGCAATACATTTATCGATACGACAAGGATAAACAGCTGCATAAGACAGCAATACCGTTATCAATACGACTAGTATAAACAGCTGAATACAGTAGCAAAGGTGTTATTGATACGGCGAGTATAAACAGCTACATAAGATAGCAATACCATTACTGATACTGTGAGTACAAACAGCTGAATACAGTAGCAATATCGTTACTAATACGACAAATATAAACAGCTAAATACTGTCGCAATACTGTTACCGATAAAAGGATAAACAGCTGCACAAGACAGTAAAACCATTATTAATACAGTGAGTATAAACAGCTGAATACAGTAGCAAAGATGTTATTTATACGGCGAGTGTAAACAGCTGCATAAGATAGCAATACCATTACTGATACTGTGAGTAAAAACAGCTGAATACGGTAGCAATAGCGTTACCAATACGACGAGTATAAACAGCTGAATACTGTCGCAATACTGTTACCGATACAAGGATAAACAGCTGCATAAGACATTAAAACCGTTATTAATACAGTGAGTATAAACAGCTGAATACAGTAGCAATGGTGTTACCGATACGGTGAGATTAAACAGTTGCATAAGATAGCAATACCATTACCGATACAATGAGTATAAGCAGCTGAATACGGGAGCAATACTTAACGATACGGCGAGGATAAACGGCTGCATAAGATGGCAATACCCTTATCGATACAGTGAGTAAAAACAGCTGAATACGGTAGGAATGGTGTTACCAATATGACGAGTATAAACCGCTGAATATGGTAGCAACGGCAAGGATAAACAGCTGCATAATATAGCAATAACGTTACCAATACAGTTGGTTTAAAGAGCTGAATACAGTAGCAATATTATTACCAATACAACGAGTATAAAACCCTGAATACGGTAACAATAGTGTAACCGATACGGTGAGTATAAAAAACTGCACATGGTAGCAATACTGTTACCGATGAGGTAAGTATAAGGTAAGTATAAACAACTGCATATACGGTAGCAATACTGTTAACGATAGGCGAGTATAAACAGCTACATAGGGTAGCAATACTGTTACCGACATGGTAGGTATAAACAGCTGCATACGGTAGCAATACTGTTAATGATAGGCGAGTATAAACAGCTACATAAGATAGCAGTACTGTTACCGATATGGTGAGTATAAACTCCTGCACATGGTAGCAATACTGTTACCGATAAGGTGAGTATAAACAGCTGCATACGGTAGCAATACTGTTAACGATAGGCGAGTATAAACAGCTACATAAGGTAGCAATACTGTTACCGATATGGTAGGTATAAACAGCTGCATACGGTAGCAATACTGTTAACGATAGGCGAGTATAAACAGCTACATAAGATAGCAGTACTGTTACCGATATGGTGAGTATAAACTCCTGCACATGGTAGCAATACTTTTACCGATAAGGTGAGTATAAACAGCTGCATACGGTAGCAATACTGTTAACGATAGGCGAGTATAAACAGCTACATAAGGTAGCAATACTGTTACCGATATGGTGAGTATAAACTCCTGCACATGGTAGCAATACTTTTACCGATAAGGTGAGTATAAACAGCTGCATAAGGTAGAAATACTGTTATCGATACGGTGAGTATAAACAGCTACATAAGCTAGCAGTACTGTTACCGATATGGTGAGTATAAACTCCTGCACATGGTAGCAATAATTTTACCGATAAGGTGAGTATAAACAGCTGCATACGGTAGCAATACTGTTAACGATAGGCGAGTATAAACAGCTACATAAGGTAGCAATACTGTTACCGATATGGTAGGTATAAACAGCTGCATACGGTAGCAATACTGTTAATGATAGGCGAGTATAAACAGCTACATAAGATAGCAGTACTGTTACCGATATGGTGAGTATAAACTCCTGCACATGGTAGCAATACTGTTACCGATAAGGTGAGTATAAACAGCTGCATACGGTAGCAATACTGTTAACGATAGTCGAGTATAAACAGCTACATAGGGTAGCAATACTGTAACCGACATGATAGGTATAAACAGCTGCATACAGTAGCAATACTGTTAATGATAGGCGAGTATAAACAGCTACATAAGATAGCAGTACTGTTACCGATATGGTGAGTATAAACTCCTGCACATGGTAGCAATACTTTTACCGATAAGGTGAGTATAAACAGCTGCATACGGTAGCAATACTGTTAACGATAGGCGAGTATAAACAGCTACATAGGGTAGCAATACTGTTACCGACATGGTAGGTATAAACAGCTGCATACGGTAGCAATACTGTTAATGATAGGCGAGTATAAACAGCTACATAAGATAGCAGTACTGTTACCGATATGGTGAGTATAAACTCCTGCCCATAGTAGCAATACTGTTACCGATAAGGTGAGTATAAACAGCTGCATACGGTAGCAATACTGTTAACGATAGGCGAGTATAAACAGCTACATAAGGTAGCAATACTTTTACCAATAAGGTGAGTATAAACAGCTGCATACGGTAGCAATACTGTTAACGATAGGCGAGTATAAACAGCTACATAAGGTAGCAATACTGTTACCGATATGGTGAGTATAAACTCCTGCACATGGTAGCAATACTTTTACCGATAAGGTGAGTATAAACAGCTGCATACGGAAGCAATACTGTTAACGATAGGCGAGTATAAACAGCTACATAAGGTAGCAATACTGTTACCGATATGGTGAGTATAAACTCCTGCACATGGTAGCAATACTTTTACTGATAAGGTGAGTATAAACAGCTGCATACGGTAGCAATACTGTTAACGATAGGCGAGTATAAACAGCTACATAAGGTAGCAATACTGTGACCGATATGGTGAGTATAAACTCCTGCACATGGTAATAATATTTTTACCGATAAGGTGAGTATAAACAGCTGCATATGGTAGCAATACTGTTAACGATAGGCGAGTATAAACAGCTACATAAGATAGCAGTACTGTTACCGATATGGTGAGTATAAACTCCTGCACATGGTAGCAATACTTTTACCGATAAGGTGAGTATAAACAGCTGCATACGGTAGCAATACTGTTAACGATAGGCGAGTATAAACAGCTACATAAGGTAGCAATACTGTTACCGATATGGTGAGTATAAACTCCTGCACATGGTAGCAATACTTTTACCGATAAGGTGAGTATAAACAGCTGCATACGGTAGCAATACTGTTAACGATAGGCGAGTATAAACAGCTACATAAGGTAGCAATACTGTTACCGATATGGTGAGTATAAACTCCTGCACATGGTAGCAATACTTTTACCGATAAGGTGAGTATAAACAGCTGCATACGGTAGCAATACTGTTAACGATAGGCGAGTATAAACAGCTACATAGGGTAGCAATACTGTAACCGACATGATAGGTATAAACAGCTGCATACAGTAGCAATACTGTTAATGATAGGCGAGTATAAACAGCTACATAAGATAGCAGTACTGTGACCGATATGGTGAGTATAAACTCCTGCACATGGTAATAATATTTTTACCGATAAGGTGAGTATAAACAGCTGCATATGGTAGCAATACTGTTAACGATAGGCGAGTATAAACAGCTACATAAGATAGCAGTACTGTTACCGATATGGTGAGTATAAACTCCTGCACATGGTAGCAATACTTTTACCGATAAGGTGAGTATAAACAGCTGCATACGGTAGCAATACTGTTAACGATAGGCGAGTATAAACAGCTACATAAGGTAGCAATACTGTTACCGATATGGTGAGTATAAACTCCTGCACATGGTAGCAATACTTTTACCGATAAGGTGAGTATAAACAGCTGCATACGGTAGCAATACTGTTAACGATAGGCGAGTATAAACAGCTACATAAGGTAGCAATACTGTTACCGATATGGCGAGTATAAACTCCTGCACATGGTAGCAATACTTTTACCGATAAGGTGAGTATAAACAGCTGCATAAGGTAGAAATACTGTTATCGATACGGTGAGTATAAACAGCATATGGTAGCAATACTGTTAGTGATATGGTGAGTATAAACAGCTGTGTACGGTAGCAATACTGTTACCAATACGGTGAGTATAAACAGCTGCATAATGTAGCAATACTGTTACCGATATGGTGAGTATAAAAAGCTTCAGACTGTGGCCATACTTTTATGTACAATTTTCAAAAAATCTTCTTTGGCATTTCATTACTAATCTCCCAAGGGATATTGATCCCCACCCAAACAATCTCCCACAACAACAACAACAACAAAAAACACTTGAAATTCGTTGGCAATATATGTAAAGTTTGTACGTCCAAACTTCAACCTAACTTTAGGAAACTTGTCTTCGCATTAGGCATAAACGATGGGAGAAGTTATGGGTTGGAAACTCGCATCAAACAGACCAAAGGAGAGAGTAGCTAAAATACAGGTGTGATATTCGTTGTAGGTTCGCGATTTAAGAGGAACAAGATAGGGAATATAAGATTTCGAAGATTTCTCTTCTTTTCAAAGGATTTCATTCAGTATTAAAGATTATTTCTTAATATGGTTTATATAATGATGAAAGGTTTTTTCGAAACAAGAAAATATCAAATGGCATTACAAAATTTTCATAATTTTTGAAAAAAAAGTAATATTTTTTCTCGTATAAAATACGCTCAATAAAACGTGATACTATCAAAAGATTTAAGTGTAGTTCTGGGTAAACAGATTCTTTGAAGCCCTGTTGCATTTGCCAGTAAATGGTTGCCTTAACACTGGCAATACTGTTTCACATGAATATGGGAAAGTAACAATACACAAACCGATTTGCTAAACAGTAAAATTAATGAGTTACCAAATTCTTTTTCGTAAATATTTACAAAACAATGTGCCTTAATTATGGAGAAATTAACCTCACTATCACGAAATTATGTGGATAATTATACGAAAACCTTTAATATATTAATTATAAAAAATACTATTCCAATTAAAACAGAATTCTCAGTCAAGACGAGATCGGGTACAAATTTCTCTGAGATAATCCTCCGGAAGTCTGGGTACAGTTGGGGTACAATGACATTAAGACAAGACCTGTCCAGGATGATAAATGAAAATAAAATGGCACTAATTGCACGCTCGCTCTCTCTCTCTCTCTCCCTCTCTCTCTCTCTCTCTCTCTCTCTCTCTCTCTCTCTCTCTCTCTCTCTCGTTTCTGTATCTACGAATCTAAGTGAATTATTTGTTATTCTAAATGTTACATTCACATTTATACACAAAATAGAAAAAAAAAACACATTCTTACATTTGATATATTGATTTACAGCTCTGTTCACGTAAAAACAGGATTTCTATCATGAAAAAATCTATAT
>NC_090744.1:105443859-105446359 GCF_036898095.1 Palaemon carinicauda | reverse complement strand
ATGAATCGTTAAAAAATTCCAAATATTTCGGGATAATTATGATTTTCATCAAAAGTGATTTTTCTTAATCCGAAAATAAAGATCGGTACGTAGGTTATAATAAAAGGAAATATGAAAATTAATCGTTCTCTCTCTCTCTCTCTCTCTCTCTCTCTCTCTCTCTCTCTCATTTTGCATGCAATGGAGCTAATTTATAGTTTGAGACTTCCTCTGCCTCACCATTATGAACAACACATCTGAGAAAATTAATCTTCCTAACGCAAAATTTGAAATTGTTCAACTATCGAAAAAAAGTCAATTCATTAGGATGATAAAACAATACTCTTAGTCATTCTTATGATGTTGATTTTTTTAAGACATAAAAAAGACTAAAACTTAACATTATTCATCTGGCAAATTATTCGAAGAGACTCTAGCTATGGTAAGCAGCTCTGCTAGGAGAAGGACACTCCAAAATCAAACCATTGTTTTCTAGTCTTGGGTAGTGCCATAGCCTTTGTACTATGGTCTTCCACTGTCTTGGGATAGGGTTCTCTTGCTTGAGGGTACACTCTGGCACACTACAGTAGTCTATCTTATTTCTCTTGTTTTGTTAAAGTTTTAATAGTTTATATAGGAAATATTTATTTCAATCCTGGTACTCATCATAAAAAATTTATTTTTCCTTGCTTCCTTTCCTCACTGGGCTATTTTCCTTGTTGGAGCCCCTGGGCTTATAGCATCCTGCTTTCCCAACTAGGGTCGTAGCTTACCAAGTAATAATAAAAATATTAATAATAGTAATAATAATTATTATGCTACTACTACTACTACTACTACTACTACTACTACTACTACTAATAATAATAATAATAATAATAATAATAATAATAATAATAATAATAATGGTTCTTGGGAAAACTATCTCTTCAAGCAATCAAAAGATGTCGCTCCCATCACGAGTCTTGCGTAACTAAATCAAGTCTTGTCAGTAATTTGGCGGGGGATTATAAGCAGTATAATTATGATAACGACGATGATAAATCATTCATAGCTTTGATTTTTAACACAATGAAATATTAAGGCACATGAACGTATATCTAGCTTGATGCAACAATCTTTTGTTAAAAGAGTCTCCAACAATTCCAATTATTTTGGATGAGCTTCCCATCTCTTGTGAAGCTAAATAAAACCATTGAGTCAAAATATGTTTCTGCTCAGACTCTCTTGCTTTCCTGAAAATCTGGTCATTCGTCTTTCGCTCACACTAAAAAAAGAAGAGTGAGTAAATGAGCTAATCACCACTGGAAAAGGGTAGTGCTCGTGAATGGACTCTGATGTTGTGCGGAGAAATTTACAGAATATATCTTGAAAGGGAAAGCTATCAGGGATACGTCCCCATAAAGGATTCTATCTCGAAGATTATAGCATTATTATCATTATCATTATTACTGTTATGTAACCTACAGCCATAGTTGGAAAAGCAGGATGCTATGAGCTCAAGGGCTCCAACGGGAAAAAGAAGCCCAGTGAGGAAAGGAAACAAGGAAATAAATCAATTGCTAGAGAATTAATGAAAAATTAGAATAAAATATTTTAAGAGCAATAACAACATTGATACAGACCTCAAACTATACTTAAAGAAAAAAAAGCAGGAAGAGAAATAAGATAGAATAGTATGCCTGAGTGTCCCCTTAATCAAGAGGTATTTATAAGAAATTAAGATGAATTAAACATCTATAGTTCATTATCGTTAGTTATAATCACAATTATTCCAATGTTTATCTATACTAACCAAGTGGAACATAGGTGCTATTTAACTAGCATATATATCCGGTGTATATTATATGATGCTACTTCTGCTATGGAGTTTTGAACCGGAAGTGGAATGATTTTAGAAAAAAAGGTCCCTAAATACCCATGTTTGTATTCCCTCTTCTTCATAAATTTGGAATTATGGCATTTGTGAAATTATATGGCATTCTAAGAATCTACTATTTCCATAAATCCGGTTATTATGCTATATGAATTTGTGAAGGAGTTTGTATGTCACTGTAAACTGATTTTTCTTTATTACCAATCGAATCTGACGACGATTTGAAAAAACTATGATGTATTCTGGTATGAGAAGTTTTACAATAACAAAAAAGAAACAGAAATTTGAATGAATGATTAATTTTAGCAAAAAGCAAATATAATCAGCTAATTATCACGAGAGTGTTTAAAGGTTAAAGGCCGCTCATGAATGGCAGAGGCAAGGGACCGTGACATTATCCTATCAAGTAGGACAATTCCCTAGAGACTGACCATATTACATATGATTAGCGCCCAAGGCCCCTCTCCAATAGAGTTAGGACCAAGGAGGACCAGGTAATGGCTCCTGATGACTCAGCGGATAGACCTATTAGCACCCCCCCCCCCCAAACCACCCATCCTTAGCTCACAATGATGATGAGGTTGAAGCGACCAGAGGAACTACTGAGTTTGAGCGGGGACTCTACTGTAAACCCAGTCTGGCAAT
>NC_090744.1:105436359-105438859 GCF_036898095.1 Palaemon carinicauda | reverse complement strand
TTAACTTAATTATTTCCTTAGAGAGCAACCTTATCCCTGATTAAAACTATACCAACATCCGTTGTTGGTTATGAAAAAGGCCATGTGTTTAGCAACCTTATTCCTGAAGATTTGCAAAGAAACTAAAAGGTTGTACTTCCTCCAAAGGCGATTATATATATATATATAATATATATATATATATATATATATATATATATATATATATATATATATATATATATATATATATATATATAAGTATATATATATATACTATATATATATATATATAATAACAACAACAACCAACAACAAACAACAACAGCAAATGCAGCTGTTTCTAGTCCACAGCAGGATAAAGGTCACAGACGTGTTCTTATTCATGTTTGGGGTTTGACTAGTTTTCAACAAAACGATGGCCACTGCAGATTGATGATTGTAAGAGACTTCAGCCTGATAGTTCACACCTAGCCAATTTAGTATTGGCGTCGTGACTAGTATAGCTTTGCTGATTATGGTAATACACAAACCATTTCACCGCATTAAGGTATCCATATATATGTATATATGTATATGTGTGTATAGTATATATATAATATATATATACATATACATATATACATATATACATATATATACATATATACATTTATATACATATATATACACATATATACACACATATAGTTACATATATATATATATATATATATATATATATATATATATATAAATATATACATACTCATATAGTTACATATATATATATATATATATATATATATATATATATATATATATAATATAATACATATATATATATATATATATAACATATACACATAGTTACATATATATATATATATATATATATATATATATATATATATACATATATACATATATACATATAAATATATACATATATATATACATATATATACATATATATACATATACATATACATATACATATACATATATATATATACATATATACATATACATATTATTATTATTATTACTATCCAAGCTACAACCCTAGTTGGAAAAGCAAGATGCTATAAGCCCAGGGGCTCCAACAGGAAAAAATAGCCCAGTGAGGAAAGGAAATAAGGAAATAAATAAATGAAGAGAACAAATTAACAATAAATCATTCTAAAAACAGTAACAACGTCAAAACAGACATGTCATATATAAACTATTAACAACATCAAAAACAAATATGTCATAAATACAGTAAACTATAAAAGACTCATGTCCGCCTGGTCAACAAAAAAGCATTTGCTCCAACTTTGAACTTTTGAAGTTCTACTGATTCAACCACTCGATTAGGAAGATCATTCCACAACTTGGTAACAGCTGGAATAAAACTTCTAGAGTACTGCGTAGTATTGAGCCTCATGATGGAGAAGGCCTGGCTATTAGAATTAACTGCCTGCCTAGTATTACGAACAGGATAGAATTGTCCAGGGAGATCTGAATGTAAAGGATGGTCAGAGTTATGAAAAATTTTATGCAACATGCATAATGAACTAATTGAACGACGGTGCCAGAGATTAATATCTAGATCAGGAATAAGAAATTTAATAGACCGTAAGTTTCTGTCCAACAAATTAAGATGAGAATCAGCAGCTGAAGACCAGACAGGAGAACAATACTCAAAACAAGGTAGAATGAAAGAATTAAAAACACTTCTTCAGAATAGATTGATCACCGAAAATCTTGAAAGACTTTCTCAATAAGCCTATTTTTTGTGCAATTGAAGAAGACACAGACCTTATATGTTTCTCAAAAGTAAATTTACTGTCGAGAATCACACCTAAAATTTTGAAAGAGTCATACATATTCAAAGAAACATTATCAATACTGAGATCCGGATGTTGAGGAGCCACCGTCCTTGACCTACTTACAATCATACTTTGAGTTTTGTTAGGATTCAACTTCATACCCCATAATTTGCACCATGCACTAATTCTAGCTAAATCTCTATTAAGGGATTCACCAACCCTAGATCTGCATTCAGGGGATGGAATTGATGCAAAGAGAGTAGCATCATCTGCATATGCAACAAGCTTGTTTTCTAGGCCAAACCACATGTCATGTGTATATAGTATGAAAAGTAATGGGCCAAGAACACTACCCTGTGGAACACCGGATATCACATTCCTATAATCACTATGGTGCCCATCAACAACAACTCTTTGAGATCTATTACTTAAAAAATCAATAATAATGCTAAGAAACGACCCACCCACTCCCAACTGTTTCAGTTTGAAACCAAGGGCCTCATGATTAACACGGTCAAAGGCAGCACTAAAATCAAGGCCAATCATACGAACTTCCCGACCACAATCAAGGGATTTCTGTACAGCATTGGAGATTGTAAGAAGGGCATCACATGCTCCAAGGCCTTTACGAAAACCAAATTGCAAACTAGGGAGTAGATGATTACCTTCAGCAAACCTATTAAGACGTTTTGCCAGAAGACGTTCAAAAACTTTAGATAATATGGGAG
>NC_090744.1:105380388-105433359 GCF_036898095.1 Palaemon carinicauda | reverse complement strand
CTTTGCATTTTCTTAACAGCATAAATATTGGTCTCAAGGGAACGCTGGTATTCTGCCATTGGTCACGTTCCATTCATATAAAGATTCCGGACTTAGAGATATCTTATTATTTTCCAAATATACATTTGGATATAAACATTTATGGTTAGTTTTTAATTTTCAACACATGAAAGCAACTTGCTAAACCTTTTATAAAAGTAAAAATTGTGCTGTGGGTATATTAGAATGTATTTTTTTTTCACCTTTCTTCAAGCTCCTACTATTAATAGAATTCATTAAATGTTTTATTTTATCTGATAGATCATTATTAAGATATAAGTTTTACTTCACCTCAGATGGTCTTGGCTCCTGTTAGATTGTATGCAATTCGTGAATTTGCACAATAAGTGCCCGCCTTAAAGGTTTAAATGTAGCTCTTGAATGGCAGAGGTAAGGGACAGGGCTATGCATTATAGACTGACCATACATACATACAGTATGATCAACACCCAAACTCCCACTTCATCAAGCTAGGACCGGGGAGGGTCAGGCAATGGCTGAAGATAACCCAGTATTAGACCTGTAGGCTCCCCCAAAACAACCCATTCCAAGATTACAAGGACGGGGAGGTTGCAGACACTACAAGAAACTATGGAGCTTCAGCTAGGCACGAATACCTGTCAAACATATTACGAGACAAGAAGTTCGAATGGAGGTAAGGTAGAGAGATATAAAGTAAGTGCAGCTTAGGAGAGGAAGCACTCTTGTAAAGACCTTTTAAGTAATGCCTACGGTGCTCAGCTTGAAGTCCATTGAAGGCAATAAACACCCCCCTCCCCCACCCACTACGTAGTTGAGGCTGCGGGCGTTTAGTTAAAAATCATGTAGAGGATATCACCTCATGCGTACAGTTAGTGATAAAGGATATTGATTTTAACGTTATCATCTATTAAGATAATTCATTTGACTTGAGTATTGTTCAACCGTTTGTTCACACCCTACTATTCTATTCAAGATGAACTATTAATAGAATTGAACCGTTATTCATTGTATGTGAATATGAACATAATTAGTCATTTAATATATTCTTTATCCGCTTACGATATATGGCGACTGGTTATTTGTCCTAGCTTCTTCAAAAATAAATATTTTTCAAAATTTATTTCAGATTAGAACAAATTTAAAAATTGAAGGTAAAATACTGCATTAAAGCACACATCCAATATCAATCTCTCTCTCTCTCTCTCTCTCTCTCTCTCTCTCTCTCTCTCTCTCTCTCTCATTTCAGGTTTTGAAAATGCGATGTGTTTTAGTTCTCGGCAAATGGAAATAGAAAGGCTTCCCATCTGAGGTCTCACAAATGCAACCTTTTGAGGCGAAGTATTTTCTCCCTCAAAAATCCGGACGTGAATTCTGTCATCCTTTTTAACAGAGATAAAACTCTCTTTTCTATTTCCTTGTTATCTCCTGGAACCTGGATGAGGCTTAAGAGAATGGAGGAGATTTTTTTTCTTAAGACAGGCGTCACACAACACAACGGGAAATTGAATTCATCTTCATATATATGTGTCAACCTTTTTTTTATTAATGACAAGTAAATGTACAAATATTTATAATGAAGACTCTTTAATGTTATCTATACCGTATCAAAATGATGAAAAAAGTTCTTTTCGCAGATTGGTCAAACTTTTTGTATCAATAATACAAAAGTAAATGCAGTGATTCGGTGTTACTGTATGGATAGAAGTCGTGGTATGACAATGAAACAATATAAAAAAAAAAAATTTGTAGGTTTGAAAACAAAGTCTTATGAAGAATATTGAGAGTTAAATGGAAGGACAGAAATAGAAATAAAACTAAGAGAGATTACACATACACCGAATAGTCTGGCCTGTTCTTTACAGATTCTCCTTTGTCCTCATACACCTGACAACTCATAGATTTTCCGCCTATCCATAGCATACATGTATGTTTTTTATCATAATCATTAATAATCATACATTTTTAATTGCCCTGTACGCTTTATAAATGACTACAAATAAAAGTATCAAATCAAACTAAAAAAATATGAAAGAAATATGTTTCAGGAGATGGGAAATTTGCCTTCCTCATTTTCTTATTTAATTCTAAAAATAAATCACAATGCCTCCCTCAAATAAGTCAAATGTTTATTCCAAATCCATTCGTTACTTTTAACGCTCATCCAAGAAGTTTCTGGACCTACTCAATTCAACCTTCAATTAGCTTAGACTTTATCCGATTGCAACTTTAGATTGCAAACGCTGAATTTACTCATCTCGCAATCTTATTTTTGTCGACCTTAACTGCTTCCCTTAACCCAGAGCAAAATGAGGAAAGTTTGCGTCTTTGAAATATCTATTTGCGACGTTTTTATGACCCTGTCTTTTCCCTCGATCCCTCGAGACGACTTCTCAGTTACGGAAGGTTATCGGGAATCGAAGGCCAACCTGATTGTATTTTGATATATTTCCAATTTATTCTCGAAGGTTTTATCATCTTCGGATTTTTTCACCCAGGGTGGAACGACTAATGAGAGGGATAAAAAATGCTCGCTTACTACGCGAACAATTTTGCTATAAATACTTCAAAGGTTTTGTTGTTTATTCTTTTGTTAAAGGCAAGCACGTTACACTGTTAAAAAAAAAAACAATTTTTATCTGAAATTCTTCGCAAAAATATACCGTCCTCAGCCGTATTTCAGTAAAATACAGGCGACCGTAATTTTTACACGACTTTGTTATTATCTTTTAAGGGTTGGTAATTGTAATATCACTCCTTTATGTCTGTAAATTTAATCTGAAATTCTCCGTGAAAATATACTGTCCTCATACGTATTTCAGTAAAATACAGGCGACCATAACTTTTACTAAACTTTCTTATTATCAATATATACATTTTTAAAACGGTAAATGACTGGCAAAATTTATTCCAGGAATTTCACCTATCGCTATTTATGGCAATTTTTTAACAGAGTACATCTGAAAATGACAATAACCCCTCCTAAATGTTTGTTTGATTTTAGTTTTTAACTTCATAAGAGAAATATTTATATTTCATCAGTCAGTTAAAAAGACTAACCAGAGAAAAATAGTAGACCAACCATATTTACGTATGTTTCTTGGATGTATAGAATGCATTGTCCTGCTCGATAGGGCAATGTCACTGTCCATTGCCTCTGCCATTCACGAGCAGTCTTTAAAGCCTTTAAACTACCCGAGGTATCAGTCAATGGCGACTCCCAATGAACTGACGATTGTTTGGACGTTGAGCAGATTAAACACACAATCCCCTTCCCCTATTGCTCGCAGGATTCATGCCCATCAAAATATCTCGTAACAATGCCGAGGTCGGATTCCGTAACGAGTCCTACGCGGAATTCCGCTTTGAGCTCTGGCACATTCATATTTTGCAAATCCCGTCAACGATCATAACAAGTCAAATGAGCCCTGAAATGGAGGACACCGACCTGCTGGTGCTTTGATTGGACCCGTGGTGCCATCTGTTGGCGGGATATCAAAACTTTGTCTAATTTCGTGCTGTTGTAGCAGTCATTGTTAATGTTTTGTGTATGTTTAGGAGATGGGAACTGAGAAAAGGAAAGGTATTTCTGATTGTATAAGTAATATATAAGAATGAGAATGAGACTGATGTGAGAATGTTAGAGAAATAAATGGGAAATGTGTATGGATGAGGAAAGGAAATTATTTTTCTAATTGTAAAAGATATATAAATGAGAATGATTTGTTATAAAGAATATTATTTGAGAAATAAATACAGCAAGATTGTAGTCATCTTGAAGTAGTAGCTATCAATGCTTTTTTAAATTAATTTTATACCAATAATTGGTAATTCGAATAAAATTTAAAGTCAAATAACTTTATCGGAAGAGAATACGTTTCTTCTATAATTGCACATATGGATATGCTTATGTACATAAATGATCATACACTTATACATATGTTTACTTATCTAAAAAATCAGAAACATAAGCATATACGCATATAACCATAACTGCAAAACATATCAAAATAAATAATTAGTGGAAAGAGAGAGAGAGAGAGAGAGAGAGAGAGAGAGAGAGAGAGAGAGAGAGTTAAATTTCACAGTAAGAATCAAACTTAATCAACAAGAGTGCTGTGGGAACCCAGTTGGACCGAGTACCCTGCTTCTCATAAGTCCTGCTATCAATGTGGATGTCATGAGATTCAGGTAATAAAAGTTTGTGGCAGGCATAACAACTTTTATTTGTGTTCGATCTACCGGAATCCAGACATAGAGGATTCTATCTTCGATTGTCTTCTTACCATAATGGCTAAGATACAAGAAGATGATAGAAAGGCTTCTTTTGTCTTTGTTGGTGATTTTAATGCTCACCATAGGGAGTGGTTAAGTTCTATCTCTCCTACCGATCGCCATGGCTTAAGAGCTTTAGACTTTGCCTCTGAATCAGGCTGTGAGCAAATCATAAATGAAGCTACTCACAGGTCTGGTAATTGCTTGGACCTCGTAAACACTGACTCCCCTGGCGTTATAACTAGTAAGGTTGGTTCTCCAGTCGGGACATCTGATCATGCCTTGATTTCATTATTAGTGAAGACTGAGCAGCCTGTCCCTGATATATCATATTCTTGTAAAATTTATATGAAATCCCAAGCAGACTGGAATGGGATTTTACATGATCTTTTGTGCTTGAATTGGTCACAATTATATAATAGTGTAGATCCTGTTGTCCCTTTGAATGAGAATCTAGTCAACATAATTGATAGGCGTATCCCTTCTCGTGTGCTAAGGTATCGAGTGAAGGACAAACCGTGGTTCAATGATGATTGTAGACGTGCTTATTTGGAGAAACAGGAGGCCTATCATCTTTGGAAGGGGAACAGATCAGATTTGACCTGGAACAACTATACTCAGCTTCGAGCTTTTGCTCAGAGAGTTTATGCCTCAACTGAAAAGGAGTACAATTTAACCATAAAAGAAACACTTTCTGGTACAACTCAGGAACATAAATGGTGGTCTACCCTTAAATCTGCACTCTTTGGTGTAGATGCAACAGTTCCTCCTTTACTTAAACCAGATGGCTCAGTCACTCACTGTCCAAAGGAAAAGGCAACCCTTTTGGCTGATGTTTTTGACAGTAAACAGAGTAATGAAAAACTTGAACTTCCTCATTCCTGTTTTCCTGAGGCTAAACTAACTAGTTTAGCTTTTCGATCTCGTGAGATTAAAGCTCTGTTGATGGACCTTGATGCTTATGGAGGTGTAGACCCAAATGGTATTTTTCCTTTGTTTTTTATAAAAACAGCAGATTTCTTAGCTCCAAAGTTATCTGTTATTTTGCGCAAGTTAGCAAGAAGAGGAGCTTTTAGCACTAGTTGGAGAATTGGTAATGTTACTCCTCTATGTAAATGTGTTTGTGGTAGCTCAAGTCCCACTGATTACCGCCCAATTTCCATAACTCCCATATTATCTAAAGTTTTTGAACGTCTTCTGGCAAAACGTCTTAATAGGTTTGCTGAAGGTAATCATCTATTCCCTAGTTTGCAATTTGGTTTTCGTAAAGGCCTTGGAGCATGTGATGCCCTTCTTACAATCTCCAATGCTGTACAGAAATCCCTTGATTGTGGTCGGGAAGTTCGTATGATTGGCCTTGATTTTAGTGCTGCCTTTGACCGTGTTAATCATGAGGCCCTTGTTTTCAAACTGAAACACTTGGGAGTGGGTGGGTTGTTTCTTAGCATTATTATTGATTTTTTAAGTAATAGATCTCAAAGAGTTGTTGTTGATGGGCACCATAGTGATTATAGGAATGTGATATCCGGTGTTCCACAGGGTAGTGTTCTAGGCCCATTACTTTTCATACTATATACACATGACATGTGGTTTGGCCTAGAAAACAAGCTTGTTGCATATGCAGATGATGCTACTCTCTTTGCATCAATTCCATCCCCTGAATGTAGATCTAGGGTTGGTGAATCCCTTAATAGAGATTTAGCTAGAATTAGTGCATGGTGCAAATTATGGGGTATGAAGTTGAATCCTAACAAAACTCAAAGTATGATTGTAAGTAGGTCAAGGACGGTGGCTCCTCAACATCCGGATCTCAGTATTGATAATGTTTCTTTAAATATGTATGACTCTTTCAAAATTTTAGGTGTGATTCTCGACAGTAAATTTACTTTTGAGAAACATATAAGGTCTGTGTCTTCTTCAATTGCACAAAAAATAGGCTTATTGAGAAAGTCTTTCAAGATTTTCGGTGATCAATCTATTCTGAAGAAGTGTTTTAATTCTTTCATTCTACCTTGTTTTGAGTATTGTTCTCCTGTTTGGTCTTCAGCTGCTGATTCTCATCTTAATTTGTTGGACAGAAACTTACGGTCTATTAAATTTCTTATTCCTGATCTAGATATTAATCTCTGGCACCGTCGTTCAATTAGTTCATTATGCATGTTGCATAAGATTTTTCATAACTCTGACCATCCTTTACATTCAGATCTCCCTGGACAATTCTATCCTGTTCGTAATACTAGGCAGGCAGTTAATTCTAATAGCCAGGCCTTCTCCATCACGAGACTCAATACTACGCAGTACTCTAGAAGTTTTATTCCAGCTGTTACCAAGTTGTGGAATGATCTTCCTAATCGGGTGGTTGAATCAGTAGAACTTCAAAAGTTCAAAGTTGGAGCAAATGCTTTTTTGTTGACCAGGCGGACATGAGTCTTTTTATAGTTTATTTATGACATATTTGTTTTTGATGCTGTTAATAGTTTATATATGACATGTCTGTTTTGACGTTGTTACTGTTTTTAGAATGATTTATTGTTAATTTGTTCTCTTCATTTATTTATTTCCTTATTTCTTTTCCTCACTGGGCTATTTTTCCCTGTTGGAGCCCCTGGGCTTATAGCATCTTGCTTTTCCAACTAGGGTTGTAGCTTGGATAGTAATAATAATCAATAATAATAATCGGCTTTTTATATAATTTCCTGGGAAACGTGACGTCATCCGATTCTGTTAAACTGTATAGCTATGATATACTTACACCAGAATCTGGCAGCAGAAAAAAAAACGAATGACAAATATTCTTTATGTTAATTCCTATTAACAAAAACATTACTGCCACATTGCTATGCATTTTTATTATAATACTTTTTTGTTTTTAATGACGGCAAAAGTTAAGTACTGGTCTATATGATTTAAAAAATTAATATTACATTCCCCTAATTATTTCTCTTCTAATGCTGACCTCTTCATCATAAATGCATCACTTAGAATTCATATAACAAAACATTGATAAGAGGAAAACATTATATTTCTCCTATGATCAAGGGACAAATAATTGACATCATTCCTTGCAACATGACATTTCTGATAAATTTGTTTACTTCCATTTTTCGTCAGAATGATTTTCCTATTAAGGTTTGAAAATCTCTCTCTCTCTCTCTCTCTCTCTCTCTCTCTCTCTCTGATTCCAGGTAAAAAGCGTGAAAGTCCTTTTTGTTTTCCATTCGTACGAGAAGGAAACCCTTTGTATCCGGTGTCTGAGAAAGGAGGTTGTCTGAGGTTGCAAATAATCTCCCAGGCATCCGGGAAGAGGTTTGCAGCCTCTTTGAGGTTTTCCTGTTTCCTCTGGGATGAGTTTTTGGGATAAAGGATTCCGATTTTGCGATATATTACGTTCTTTTATACTTTAATTTTGGTTAGTTGGTGAAAAAATTTCAGAGGGAGAATTATCATACATATTTATAAATATACTTATGTTTGTATATATAGTGTTATATGCATTATATGTATAACTATATATACAAATAAATATATATTATATATATCATATATATATACATATATATACATACATATACATTTATATATACATAAATATATATATATATATATATGTATGTATATATATACATATGTATATATATATACAATATATATATATGTATATATATATATATATACATATATATATATGTATATATATATATATATACACTGTATATATATATATATATATATACATATATATGTATATATATATATATATGTATATGTATATATATATATATATATATTATATCCACACATATATATATATATTATATATACATTATTTATACATCATATATATTATATATATATATATATAAATGTACATAGGATATCTATAAGGACTACTATACTATATTCTATGCCTGTATATACTGTATATACCCATGCCGAATCGCTTTGAAACACCGAAAATACAACGTATAACAAAAGTTCAGCTATAGAGTAATTAGCATGTAATCTTAATAATTTACGTATGAATTTGATAGTCATTTGTATTGTAAATTATAACATTTAGTATGCCTGTAAGTTCGAAAAAAAAAAATCACACATACAATTTTTGTAGGTTATATCATAATTGTACTTATGGTTACGATACATGCTGTGATCATTGTAAGTATTAACTCTAATGGCATTTCAATATCGGATTCTACCTTTGGAAATGTATATCCATTGGAAATTCACTTGTGATAAATGATTCTGGCTAAGCAAGGATTCGAACCTATGCATCTGTGTTTAAACAATACCAACAGGAATTCTTACCACCAATGCTATAAAAAGAGAGATAAGTTCACATGAAAGCCACTGCACAGGTTAAATAAGAAAAAAGAATATTTTCACCCTAACGATTTTTGCACGTTATCAATAAATGTACTTCTGATTACGTTAGATTCTGCGAAATAAGTCATTTGTTTCTTATGAGCAAATATTTACTTCTTTATAAAGGAGTAACGTAGAGGTTCAAAGGTAGCTCATGAATGGCAGAGGCAAGGGACAGTGACATTGCCCTATCAAGCAGGACAATGCCCTAGAGACTGATCATAATACATATGATCAGTGCCAAGCTTCTCTTTAAGCTAGGACCAAGGAGGGCCAGTCAGTGGCTGCTGATGACTCAGCAGATAGACATATCCTTAGCTCACAAGGATGGTGAGATTGCAGTGACTAAAGGAACTGAGTTTGAAAAGGATTCTAACTACAGTACCACCCGGCCACCACAGGATTTTTGCCATTCATATAAAACGAATAAAAGTTTTGTACGAAATTAAGTGGAAAAAAAATCTAGTATCTATAAATAACGCAGATTATCAGTTCATTATCTAGATAAGAATAAAAAAAAAACTGTGAATTATATTACATTAGATTTAGATAGAGAAAAGTGAAACAGGAACCCAGATACCTGATCGGAATTTATAAAGTATTAAATTAGGATAGTCCAATGAAGCTCAAATTTCTATCCAGTGCTCCTCGTTCAATTGCATATTTTATCTTTGACACCTAATCGCTTTGCTTGGTGGTCAATTCATGTTCATAACGCAAAAGCCTGGTCAGAAAAGGACTGTCAAAGAAATTATTTAATATAGTATTTTCCAAAATATTTACAGCTGTAGTTCAAAGGGGAGAAATTCAAGGGTTAAGTTTTCAAATTAAAGCTCTCATCGGATATGAAAATACTTTGATGTTAAAATTCCTTCCTATAATTGAGTTTTTTCATTAGACCGAAATATTTTATATGAAGAATTCGTCGATATTTATCTATATACACGTATGTTTCCCTAATCTTTTTAGTTTTTATGTACGACTTTGGATTTTCTTAAACAGTTAATTTCGGTCCTAAGGGTACACGTTGGTATTTTTGTCATTGGTCACTTTCCATCTACATAAATAATCTGGACTTAGACGTAATGTTTTCCAAATATACATTTAGATATAAATATTTATGGTCTGCTTTTAATTTTCAACAAATAAAACTAATCAGCTAAGACTTTTTTTAAAAGAATAAAATTATGCTGTTGCAATATAAGAATATTTTTCATTTACTTCAAGTTGCTGCTATTAATAGAATTCATTCAATGTTTTACTTAATCTGATAAATCATTGTTATGAGGATATAAGTTTTACTTCCCTTAGATCATCTTAGCTCCTGTTAGATTTAATTAAATTTATGAATTTGGACTGTAAGACGATGGCTTAAAAGTTTAAAGGCCGCGCATGAGTGGAAGAGACAAGGGGCAGGGCTATGCATTATAGACTGACCATACATACATACAGTATGGTCAGCACCCAAACTCCGACTTCATTAAGTTAGGACCAGGGAGGGGCAGGCAATGGCTGAAGATAACCCAGTAGGTAGACCTATAAGCTCCCCCATACATACCATCCCTAGATTACAAGGACAGTGAGGTTGCAGACACTACAAGAAACTATCGAGCTGGGCATGAATACCCGTCAAACACATTGCGAGACACGGAGTTCGAATGGAGGTAATGTAGAGAGCTATAAAGTAATTGCAGCTTAGGACAGAAAGCACTCGTGCATGGACTTTTTAAGTAATGCCTACGGAGCTCAGCTTGAAGATCACTGAAGGCAATAACCCCCCCCCCACCCACCCACCCACCCACTACGTAGTTGGGGCTGCGGGCGTTTAGTTAAAAATCATGTAGAGGACATCACCTCATGCATACAGATAGCGATGTAGTTATAAAGGATATCGATTTTAACGTCATCTGTTAAGATAATTCATTTGGCTTACGAAATGTTCAACCGTTTGTTCACCCCCTACTATTCTGTTCAAGAGGAACTACTAATTGAATTG
Source organism: Palaemon carinicauda (assembly GCF_036898095.1). NCBI lineage: Eukaryota > Metazoa > Arthropoda > Malacostraca > Decapoda > Palaemonidae > Palaemon > Palaemon carinicauda. The sequence goes on along the minus strand of NC_090744.1, from coordinate 105,422,708 downwards.
AACCGTTATTCATTATATGTAAATATGAACATCATTAGTCATTTCATATATTCTTTATCCGCTAACGATATATGGTGACTGGTTATTTGTCCCATCTTGTCAACACTTAAAAAATAAATCCGTTTCAAACTTTATTTCAGATTAGAATATATTTATAAACTGAAGGTAAAAAACTGCATTAAAGCATAAATCCATTTATTCTCTCTCTCTCTCTCTCTCTCTCTCTCTCTCTCTCTCTCTCTCTCTCTCTCTCTCTCTCTCTCTCTCTCTCCGCTCATTTCGGGTTTTGAAAATGCGATGGGTTTTAGTTCTCGGCAAATGGAAATAGAAAGGCTTCCCATCTGAGGTCTCACAAATGCGACCTTTTGAGGCGAAGTATTTTCTCCCTCAAAAATCCGGACGTGAATTCTGTCATCCTTTTTAACAGAGATAAAACTCTCTTTTCTATTTCCTTGTTATCTCCTGGAACCTGGATGAGGCTTAAGAGAATGGAAGAGATTTTTTTTTTTCTTAATAAGACAGGCGTCACACAACACAACGGGAAATTGAATTCATCTAAATATTTATGCCTCAAACTATTTTTATCATTGACAAGTAAATGTACAAATATTCATAATAAAGACTCCTTTTCATGTTATCCATAACGTATCAAGATGATGAAAAAAAAGTTCTTTTCGCTGATTTGTCAAACTTTTTGTATCAATAATACAATAGTAAATGTAGTGAGATCAGTGTTACTGTATGGACATGAGTCATGGTATGACAATGAAACAATCTCCAACAGATTTTGCAAAAATGAGAACAAAGTCTTCAGAAGAATATTGTGGGTTAAATGGCAGGACAGGATTAGAAATTAAACTATAAGAGAGATTACTCAAATGCCATACGTGGGCGAGATCATGATGAAGGGTAGATGGAGATAATTAGGGTATGCTCTTCGCACTCCCCAAGAGAGATTAGTTCACCAAACTTTCAACTGGGGTTCAAAAGGCACTAGAAGAGTTGGAAGACCCAGGCTTACATGGCGGAGGACTATGAACCGTGAAGTGGGAGATGATGGAAGGAGAAGTATCGATTTAAAAGCTCAAGATAGAGACGACTGGCGAAATCAAACCGAGGCCCTTTGCGTCAATAGGACTGTGAGGAAATGATGATGATGATGATGAAATGTACAAATCTTTATAATGAAAAGACTGTTTAATGTCATCTATAACGTATCAAAATGATGCAAAAGTTCTTTTCGCCGATTGGTAAGAGAGAAGTTTATTCTTCCGTAGATATTTTAGATTTCCCAATTACATTGGATGTGTAAATCATAGTCCATAGAATTATAATCTTGGGAATTTATCTATTATATATGATAAAAGTAATACGGAATTGTTTTCTGAAATATGACTAAATGACGAAGAAAGTTTAATATCTGGTACCATAATATGGAATGAAATTATAAACAAAAATTATTTCAACTTTAATAATAAAGGTAAACGTATCTGGTTTCTGTTCCAGTATCATCAGAATAGATGCTCACCAGATCGTGCACCGAGCTAGCCCAATTCCCCTATGTGGTGCTCAACCACAGCAGTAACCTCCGTAGTGAACAGCTTAAACTCACGGCCCCGGACAAGGATCGATCTGCTGCCATGCGAATGCTAGGCTAAAACGTTGCCACTGCACTAAATATTTCACTTAGTATATAATAACAAAATTCGTTCAGCTAGCAAGGTATTAAGTAATGGTTTGAGGGGTCCTGGAGCTTATACGGCCTTTATAATAATACACAACAAACTTACCTTGTAATTATTCTAAATTGAGAGAGAGAGAGAGAGAGAGAGAGAGAGAGAGAGAGAGAGAGAGAGAGAGAGAGAGAACATTCCGCCTATCCATAGCCTACTTGTAGGTTTTTTATCACATTTATTAATCGTCATACATTTTTAATTGCCCTATATGCTGTATGAATGACTGAAAATAAGAATATCAAATCAAACTAAAAAAATATAAAAGAAATTTGTCTTAGGAAAAGGGACATCTACCTTCCTCATTTTCTTATTTATCCAAGAAGTTTTTGGACCTACTTAATTCAACCTTCAATTAGCTTAAAACTTTATCCGATTGCAACTTTGGATTGCAAACGCTGAATTTGCTTGTCCCGCAATCTTATTTTTGGCGACCTTAACTGCATGCCTCAACCCAGAGCAAAATGAGGAAAGTTTGCGTCTTTGAAATATCAATTTGCGACGTTTTTATGACCCTGTCTTTTCCTTTGATCCCTCGAGACGACTTCTCAGTTACGGAAGGTTATCGGGAATCGAAGGCCAACCTGATTGTATTTTGATATATTTCCAATTCATTCTCGAAGGTTTTATCGTCGTCTTCGAATTTATTCACCCAGGGTGGAACGACTAATGAGAGGGATAGAAAAGGCTCGCTTACTACACGAACGATTTTCCTATAAATACTTGAAAGATTTTGTTGTCTATTCTTTTGTTAAATGCAAGTGCGTTACACTGCTAAAAAAAAGCATTTTTGACCGGAATTTCTTCGCAAAATTATACTGTTCTTAGCCGTATTTCAGTAAAATACAGGTGACCGTAATTTTTACCCTTCTTTTTTATTATCTTTTACACTTAATAACCAATGAAAAACGTAAGTTCATTCTGAAATTCCCCGTAAAAAATACTATTCTCTGCCGTATTTCAGTGAAATACAAGCGATCGTAATTTTGACACTACTTTGTTATTATATTTTTAAGGGTTGGTGACCGTAATATCACTTTTACGTCAATATATCCATTTTTAAAACGTTAAATGCCTGACAACATTTGTTCCAGGATTTTTACAGTTATTTACGGCAAATTTTTAAATGTAGTTATGAAAATGACTATAAACCCTCCTAAACAAAGGGAAGTATTTATTTTCCATCGGGCAGATAAAAAAAAAGACTAACCAGAGAAAAATAGTAGACCAACTATATTTACGTATGTTTCTTGGATGTATAGAATGCATTGTCCTGTTCGATAGGGCAATATCACTGTCCTTTGACTGCGCCATTCATGAGTGGCCTTTAAAGCCTTTAAAGTCCCGGCGGCATCGGACGATGGCGACTCCCAATGAACTGACGATTGCTCGGATATTGAACAGATTAACCATACAATCCCCTTTCCCCTATTGCTTGCAGAATTCCTGCCCATCAAAATACTTCTTAACAATGCCGAGGTCGGATTCCGCAATGCGTCCTACGCAGAAATCCGCTTTGAGCTCTGGCACATTCATATTTCGCAAATCCCGTCAACGATCATAACGAGTCAAATGAGCCCTGGAATAGAGGACACAGACCCACTGGCGCTTTGATTGGACCCGTGGTGCCATCTGTTAGTGGGATGTCAAAACTTATTCTAATTTCGTGCTGTTGTTAAAGTTGTTGTTACTATTTGTACGTTACAGGGATGGGAATTAAGAAAAGGAAAAGGATTTCTCATTGTATAAGTAATATATAAGAATGAGAATGATCTGATGTAAAAAATATTATAGAAATAAATGGGAAATGTGTATGGACAGAGAAAGTTAATCAATTTATAATTGTATAAGATATAAAAATGTGAATGGTTTGGAAAAATGAATATTAGAGAAATAAATAGAAGAGCAATATTGTTAGTCATCTCGAAGTTGTAGCTATAAATGTTTTAGTTATTTTCATACCATCAATAGGTATCTAGAATAAATTTTAATGTAAAATAACTTCACCGGTAGAAAGTTTTTTTTTCTATAATTGCACATGCAGGAATGCGCTTATGTATATAAATGAGTATACAATTTTACGTATGTTAAAAATCAGAAGACATATGCATATACAAATACAGCCATAATGCACAACACATCTTAAAAATAATTATTGTGAGAGAGAGAGAGAGAGAGAGAGAGAGAGAGAGAGAGAGAGAGAGAGAGAGAGAGAGAGAGAGAGAGAGAGAGAGAGAGAGAGAATTATTCACCTATCCATGCATGCAAGTTTTTATTACATTCAATATTCGTCAGGTATTTTTCACTGCCTTATATGCTTTATGAATGAATTAATCAAACGAAAATGAAATATTATTAAAGAAATTTGTCTCAAGAACAGGGACATATACCTTTCTTGTTTTCGTATTCAATTGTACAATAAAAAAAATCAACTATGCCTCGTTTCAGTCAGTCTCAATTGCTTGTTCCAAATCCATTCGATATTTCTAACCATCGTCCAAGAAGTTTTTGGACCTACTTATTTCAACCTTCAATTACCTTAGAATTTATCTGATTGTAACTTTAAATTGCAAACGCTGAATTTGCTTGTCCCGCAATCTTATCTTTAGCGACCTTAACTGCTTGCCTTAACCCAGAGCTAAATGAGGAAGTTTGCGTCGTTGAAATATCCATTTGCGACGTTTTTATGACCCTGTCTCTTCCTTCGATCCCTCGAGACGACTTCTCGGTTACGGAAGGTTATCGGGAATCGAAGGCCAACCTGATTGTATTTTGATATATTTCCAATTTATTCTCGAAGGTTTTATCGTCGTCTTCGAATTTATTCACCCAGGGTGGAACGGTTAATGAGAGGTATGGATAAGGCTCGCTTACTACACGAAAGATTTTGCTATTAATACTTGAAAGGTTTCGTTGTTTATTCTTTTGTTAAATGCAAGTGCATTACACTGTTAAAAAGAAGCAATTTTAACCTGAAATTCTGCGCAAAATTATAGTGGTCTTAGCCGTATTTCAGTGAAATACAGGTGACCATAATTTTTACCCTTGTTATTATCTTTTACACTTAAAACCAATAAAAAAGTTCATACTGAAGTTCCCCGTAAAAATACCATTTTCTGCCGTATTTCAGTAAAATACCAGCGATCGTAATTTTGACACTACTTTGTTATTACCTTTTAAGGGTTGATGACCGTAATATCACTCGTTTACGTCCGTAATTTCAATCTGAAATTCTCCGTAAAAATATAGAGTCCTCAGCCGTATTTCAGTAAAATACAGGCGACCGTATTTTTTACAAGACTTTGTTATTATATTCTTAGGGTTGGTAACCGTAATATCACTCCTTTATGTCCGTAATTTTAATCTGAAATTCTCCGTAAAAATATACTGTCCTCAGCCGTACTTCAGTAAAATGTAGGCGACTGTAATTTTTACACGACTTTGTTATTATCTTTTACGGGTTGGTGACATTAACATCACTAATTTACGTCAATATATCCGTTTTTAAAACTGTAAATGACTGGCAAAATTTATTTCAGGAATTTTACCTTCCTATTTTTACAGCAATTTAACACTACATCTGAAAATGACAATAACCCCTCCTAAATGTTTGTTTAATTTTAGTTTTTAACTTCATAAGGGAAATATTTATTTTTCATCCGTCAGATAAAAAGACTAACCAGAGAGAAATAGTAGACCGACCATATTTACATGTTACATGGAAGTATAAAATGCATTGTCCTGCTCGATAGGGAAATGTCACTATCCCTTGCCTCTGCCATTCACGAGTAGTCTTTAAAGCCTTTAAGCTCTCGGAGGCATCGGACGATGGCGACTCCCAATGAACTGACGATTGCTTGGACGTTGAGCAGATTAACCACACAATCCCCTTCCCCCTATTGCTCGCAGCATTCATGCCCATCAAAATACCTCGTAACAATGCCGAGGTCGGATTCCGTAACGCACCCTACGCGGAATTCCGCTTTGAGCTCTGGCACATTCATATTTCGCAAATCCCGTCAACGATCATAACAAGTCAAATGAGCCTTGAAATGGAGGACACCGACCTGCTGGCGCTTTGATTGGACCCGTGGTGCCATCTGTTGGTGAGATGTCAAAACTGCGTCTAATTTCATGCTGTCGTTGCATTGGTTGTTACTTTTTGTACGTTTCGGGGATGGGAATTAAGAAAAGGAAATTAATTTCTAATTATATAAGTAATATATAAGAATGAGAATGATCTGATGTGAAGAATATTAGAGAAATAGATGGGAAATGTGCATGAGTTAATAAAGGACTCTAATTTCTAATTGTATAAGATTTGATATAAAGAATATTTGATATATAAATGGAGGAGCAAGATTGTTAGTCATCTTGAAGTAGTTAGCTATCAATGTTTTTTTTTAATTAATTTTATACCATTAATTGGTAATTCGAATGAAATTTAAAGTTAAATAACTTTACTGGAAGAGAATATGTTTCTTCTATAATTGCAGATATGGATATGCTTATGTACACTTAGATTCAAAAGTCCGCCGACACTCAAGGGGAATTGTTCGTCAGAGGTCTCTAGTGTTACCATGACAAAACAAAGAAAGAGTTGGTCTTCTTACTACCTTCAAGGAAATGGGCGGAGACTTGTCCAACCTCAGCGAACGCTTAAAAATATTACAAATCGAGTTGCCATATTTCATTCTGTGGTATCATTTGTCCCTCGAGTATTCACTACAAATGCATAAAAAACACACACACACACACACACACACACACACACATATATATATATATATATATATATATATATATATATATATATATATATATATATATATATGTATATATAATTATTTTTACTATTCTTTTGATGAGCCCTGTAGACACTTTCAATGGATGGGTAGGTGGCGGGCGCCTGGTTAGGGGGGGATTACTCCTCCCCCGGGCAGTCCGACACTGAAGAATTTGATGAAACAAGGAAGGCATTTGTATTTTAGAGGTTGTGGAAAGAGGTTAAGAAATTCTTGATACAACTTGTAAAATATTCTATCATTGCCTCAATCTAATTTGATAACCGTTAATGTTCCATGAAATATTGCTAACCTAATTCATAATTAGTTCATTTGTAGTAGCTAGTAGCAACCGAATAAATAGCCTTTGTTGTTCTAGGGCTGATTAGTAACCAAAGTTAACTATTAACTTTGCATAATAAATAATCTATGATGGAAACAGTAAATACTGATGACTGCATAGCATTTTGAATACAATCAGAATTTAGTTTATTGAATCGAAAAGGAATTGTATTGCGGTAAATGAAACCACTATTACATTCTAGCAAAACCTTTTAGAAATTTGCTTTATTGATAAATCATATATAAATGTCTCTTGTCCTCAGAACAACATAATTTTCCAAGATTTTGTAATGAAAGAAAGAAATACTAATTTTCCCGTAATATATTCTCTAATTTCCCCCCCCCCCCCAAAAAAAAAAAAATATATATATAAGCGCAGGGGACATGTGCACAAAATGATTTCCGACACTAATACCTTGGTTGTAAGTTATCAGTGATTATGTAATTTCTAGTAGCTTTATCTTAAGAAAATTACGTAGATTGATTACGCTGACTTCTAATAATCGTGATTCAAATAGGCGTAAGTCTCCAAGATCAAGTTCCTATTTGTGTTCCTTTCATTCATTCTTTATTTATTCGTTTATTAAACATCCTCGACATTTTTAAGAAAAATTGCCTTTTTCGCCGGTATTCATCTAAGGCCGTCAATTTTAGTTCCTAGTTTCTCACTATCCCTCCAGAAAAGAAATCTCTCCTGAGCGGCAACAAGAAACACCTGCACTTGACCATTCCAACCTGGAAACTTTCGAAATTTGTGTGAAGCCAAAACGAGATATTCCTTAGCTGGATTAGAAAATAAGGCATTTTGAATACTATTTCACTCACATTTTTTATACAATTTCAATCATATTCCTTTATGATTATTCCAGTTAACGAAAATATCTTGGTTGATTTTAAAGCAAACGGGCAAATTTTCCTACAGAGTACTTTCGTAATGAGCATATTAATTGGAAAACTTGTGGTATGTGGAGGACTACAGAACATAATGATCTATAGTAACTAAATAGTATAACTTCAAGCCGGACAAATGTTGGTATAAGGATTCTTTCTAACGAATCCTTCAAACACTCATAAGACAACGACTCTCTAATTACAGCTATTACTGTTCCAAAATCTACCATTATGTGGATGAGCATTCAAGACTAACAAAATAATTCCGTTATCGCTACTCGATGATAACTATCTTCAATTTTGCCATAGGGCCTCAGTAATTATCAAGAAAATTAAAGCTCTTGCAATAAAGATTGAATTAGCAACAAAGCAAAGATTTTACAGTATAAATTTAAAACTCTATTTTAAATGTCAATGCCAACCGTTCTTAGCCACAAATACGGGCGGGAAAGGAAAAGTAAAAACTTTTATGAAAAAAGGGTAAGTGGGTTGCGAACTAAAGACTGAGATGGCACATCCCTTTGAATGTGAAGGACTTGGGAAATATTTTACAGTAAAGTATCCTTATGTATTCCAAAATGTTCCTAGGCTATCTATGAATATCTAAAGGCCTATGAAAGTCTTAAGCAATCAATTTAGCATTCTAAAACTAAGTTTTTGGAAGCATAATACAATCATTTTTATTGGAAACATTGCAATATCAAGCGAAAATTTCTCCTGATATGCATGAATGTCTACAAATCAGTTTATATGGTGACCAATTACTACATTCACTACTGTAATCTCTCTCTCTCTCTCTCTCTCTCTCTCTCTCTCTCTCTCTCTCTATGAATGTCCTCAAGGAGTCAAGGCTCGTATAACTCATTTATGTCATTTTTATGAATACTTTACAGCATCAAGCCATAAATGAAACTGGAACAAGACTAATGTCGGATCTCCGAACAATATAATGTAGCTGTTAACGGAAGGAATTGTTAAGTTATGCCACTCTATTAGTTTCTCCATGCTTATACAGATTCTAGATTTATATATATATATATATATATATATATATATATATATATATATATATATATATATATATAAAATGTGTGTGCGTCTGGGTGTGTGTTTTGTGTATTTGTATTGGATAGTTGAGATGTCAAATGATACCACAGCATAAAATATGGCAACAAGATTTGTAATATTTTCCAGCGTTCGCTGAGCTTGGACAAGGCTCCGCCTATCTCCTAAGAAGTAGTAAGAAATGCAACTCTTTATTTGTTTTGTCATGGTAACACTAGAGACCTCTGACGAGCGATTCTCCCTGAGTGTCGGCGGACTTTTGAATCTAAGTGTACATAAATGATCATACACTTATACATATGTTTACCTATCTAAAAATCAGAAACATATGCATATACGTATATAACCATAACTGCAAATATATCAAAATAATTAGTGGAGAGAGAGAGAGAGAGAGAGAGAGAGAGAGAGAGAGAGAGAGAGAGAGAGAGAGAGAGAGAGAGCCTTATTGCCTTATTTTTTGTTTGGGTTCCCCCAGGTCCCTCAGTGTGAGGCACCTCGTATATCCACCAGAGAGTTGCTAATACATCTTCCGGTGTATTTTGCATCTTCCGGTGTATTTTGCATCTTCCAGTCTTGGATGGTCTGGGATGCATCTTAGGTACTTATCGAGCTGATTTCTAAACGCATCTACGCTCACTCCTGATATGTTTCTTAGATGAGCAGGCAGCACATTAAATAGTCGCTGCATTATCGATGCTGGTGCGTAGTGGATTAATGTCCTGTGCGCCTTTCTCAGTTTACCTGGAATGCTTTTTGGTACTATTAATCTACCTCGGCTTGCTCTTTCTGATACTTTAAGCTCCATGATGTTTTCAGCAATTCCTTCTATTTGCTTCCATGCTTGTATTATCATGTAGCATTCTCTTCTCCTTTCTAGACTGTATAGTTTTAAAAATTGCAGTCTTTCCCAGTAATCAAGGTCCTTAACTTCTTCTATTCTAGCAGTATAGGACCTTTGTACACTCTCTATTTGCGCAATATCCTTTTGGTAGTGTGGGTACCATATCACATTGCAGTACTCGAGTGTACTACGCACATAAGTTTTGTAAAGCATAATCATGTGTTCAGCTTTTCTTGTTTTAAAGTGTCTCAATAACATTCCCATTTTTGCTTTACATTTAGCCAACAGTGTTGCTATTTGGTCGTTGCATAACATATTCCTATTTAAAATTACACCAAGGTCTTTAATTGCTTCCTTGTTTGTGATTGTCTCATTATTAGGTCCCTTGTATGCATACACCATTCCTTCTTTGTTTCCATAATTTATTGATTCGAATTTATCGGAGTTAAATACCATCCTATTTATCTCCGCCCATTCATATATTTTGTTTAGATCTCTTTGTAGTGAGTTCCTATCTTCATCACAAGTAATTTCTCTACTTATTCTTGTGTCATCAGCGAAACTTCTCACTACGGAGTTTTCAACATCACAGTCTATGTCTGAGATCATAATAACAAATAGCAGTGCAGCTAATACCGTACCTTGGGGCACACCAGATATTACCTGGGCTTCATCTGATTTCTCGTCATTTGCAACCACTATCTGTTTTCTGTTTTGCAGGAATTCTTTTACCCATTTTCCTATCTTTCCCACAATATTATGCTTTCTCATTTTTTTCTCCAATATGTTATGGTCTACCTTGTCAAAGGCTTTTGCAAAATCTAGATAGATCACATCTGTGTCTTTTTCATTTATCATATTATTGTATATGTTTTCATAGTGAGCTATCAGTTGGGTCTGTGTACTTTTTCCAGGTACGAAACCGTGTTGACCCATATTAAACAAATTATTTTTGACCAAATGGTTCATTATTTTCTTTTTTATTACCCTCTCATACACTTTCATAATATGTGATGTTAGACTAACAGGTCTATAATTGCTTGCCTCTAGTCTTGATCCACTTTTGAAGATAGGGGTTATATAAGCTAATTTATGTTTAACATATATCTCGCTCATATCTATACTCTGTCTTAGCAGTATTGCAAGTGGCTTCGCGATAGTGTTTGCAGTTTTTTTTAACAAAATCGCAGGAACTCCATCTGGTCCGGCTGCCGATCCATTTTTAATTTCGTTTATAGCCGTGACAATATCTGCTTCATTAATATCTATATCCGTTAGATATTCAACATTTTCTTCTCTCATTTCTGTTTCATTATTCTCATTCGCAATTCTTGGCGTGAACTCAGTCTTATATTTTTCTGCTAATATGTTGCATATTTCCTTTTTTTCATTCGTTAGCCGTCCTTCAATTCTTAGAGGGCCTATTTCTATTCTCCTTTTATTCATCTTTTTTGCATAGGAGTAAAGTACTTTGGGGTTTCTTTTTATATTTTGAAGTGTCCTTTCTTCTAAGTCCCTTTTTTTCATTTTCTTTCGACTGTATAATCTTTTGTTCTGCATTTTCTATCTTACATTTTATTTCCCTCATTTTCCACACATTTTTTTCTTTTGCAAGATTTTTCTTCCACTTTTTAATTTTCTGAAATAAGATCCTTCTGTCTCTTGGTATGCACGTCTTTTGTTTATTGTTTTTTTTCGGTACATATTTTTCAACAATTTTCTCCAGTATTTTGTACAGTATATCCGTATTTACCTGTATATTATCACTTATAAATACATTTTTCCATTCTTTATTCAGTTCATTTATTTCTGACCATTTTATATTCTTACTGTAAAAGTTATATTTTCCATATCCTTCCCAAAGTTTTGTGCTTTTATTAATTCTGTGATCACTTGCTTTGGAATGAACTATCAATTCTATGACATTGTGGTCTGAAATTCCCGTGTTATACACTATTATTTCTTTAACATAATTCACCTCATTCACAAATACTAGATCTAGGACATTTTCCTTTCTTGTTGGAATGTGGTTTATTTGTTGCATATTATGTTCTAATAGCATATCTTGAAGCTTTTCAAATTGCCTCTTATCTTCTGCGCTACTATTACTATCTTTTTTATATGTATACATACAACCACTTTCTTCTATCCGTTCTTTCCAATCCACGAAAGGAAAGTTAAAATCTCCGGATAGGAGTATATTCCAGTCTTTATGGTTTCTACATATATCATCTATTTTTTCTATTATTATGTCAAACTCCTTAGTGTTTGGGGGTCTGTAAACTACAATATTCATTAGTTTTTCAAATTCAAATTCTACCGCAATCAATTCACATTCTGTGTTGCTGTATTTTTCACATACTTTTCCTTGATTTATGTCTCTTCCATATATTGCGGTTCCCCCTTGATTCCTATTTTTTCTGTCTGATCTATAAGTTTGGAAACCCTTTATCTGGTCATCACTGCCAGTCTCTTGGGAATACCATGTTTCACTTATATTTAATATATCTATTTTTTCAATTTGGGTTAGTTCTTCTAAGAACTCTATTTTCCTTTTAGAGTTACTCGTGACTAAACCCTGTGCATTCATTACTATTATGGTTTGTGTTTCATCCCCATTATTTAATATTGGTAATAATATGGATTCTCCCATGCTTCCTTCCTGTTCTGATATGATGTTCTTTTCTTCATTTCCCGGAATTCTGCCATTAAAAAATCCAACTTTTCTATTATATTTGCTCTTTCGCCTTCATATTTATTTGTGTGTGTATACCTGCAACTGTCCCCATATCTGCACCAACCCCTGGCATTATAGATGCATTCTTTGTAGTTGGGCTCTAAATGTGCCGGTTTGGGTTGAAAGGCCTCATATCTTGGGGCTCTTGGTTCAAAGCGCGGTATATACACGGCCTGCTTTTTTGTTTCTTTTTTGTTTCTTTTTTGCTTTCATTTTTCTTTTCAGTTTGCTGAGTTTTCTTACTTTCATTCATGGTTGCAGGATGCATATATCTACATTTTTTGTTGTAAATGCATCCTTTTCCTTCTTTTAGGTTTTTGCATATTTTTGGATGGAGATCTCTGCATTCGTCTCCATATCCGTCTAAATACGCACATTTACCATATATTTCATAATTATGGCATATCTTTGGATGCTTGTAGTAGCATCTTTCGCCAAATCTGCAATTCCCTCTTTTCAGCATATTGCAGACTATATCCTTCTTTTCTATTTTTTCTTGTTCTTGCTCTTCCCTAAAATTATGTAGGTCCGGGTAGAGTCTCTTGGGTCTATTATTTGTTTCCATCTGGTAATTTATTTCTTCATAAGTATGTTGTTGGATGGCATCATAGGTTATATCAATGATTTCTTCTGCATCCTTACACATATCCTGTTCATTGTTCTCTTCTTCTTCTTTTTCTTCTTCTTCTTCTTCTATTTCTTCTTCTTCCTCTTCAACTATTTGCAGATATAGTCTCGACTTAATTATATTTTCTATCCAGACTAAGCATGTTGAGCAGAATACCTTTGAGTCTTTATTTTTTATTTTTTGCTGTATTTCAGCACATGTGGGATGTGTTGGGACATGACAGGCATCACATTTTCTAATCAATTGTTGAGGATTATTAATGGAATACCATATCTTACATGTATTACACCATTTTGGCATTCTTTTTCCCATTGCATCAATCAGCATATTCACCATATTGGACTTCTTATTGTTCTTTGATGGAATGTGTTGATTGATGTAGACTTTCTTTATAACTCTCTTTAACACTTGGATTTTCTTTGGAATTTCTTCTATTATTTTGCTGATGTTTTCCGCAGATTTGCTCCAGTTTATTGGATCATATTGTTTCAATATGTCTGCGAATATTTTTCCGTCACATTGGTTGACGTTACTAGTGACCTCTGTTATCAGACGGCCGAGCTCCTGTTTCGCCAACTCATGGAATTTATTTTTGCTGAGTCCAGCGATGTCTCTCCAAGCCTTGCCCGTGTTGTACATAGCCATCTTGATTAGATTTTTAGTAATTCACAAGATAACTATTCTATGCCGACGTTTTATCCCACTTCTCCGACCTCAAACTAATCACTGACTATTCACGAAAACTTGTAGCTATATTGCACTCGATAGCCTTTTGTTATCCGCGTTAAATCATGATATTTATAGGGTCGCAAAAGTGTAATCACTCACTGGCACACAGATACAAGAGAGAGAGAGAGAGAGAGAGAGAGAGAGAGAGAGAGAGAGTCTTAAATTTCGCAGTAAGAATCAAACGTAATCAACAAGAGTGCTGTGGGAACCCAGTTGGACCATCGGCTTTTTATATAATTTCCTGGGAAACGTGACGTCATCCGATTCTGTTTTACCGTATAGCTATGATTTATTTACATCGGAATCTAGTAGAAAAAAAAAAAAAAGAGAGAGAGAGAGAGAGAGAGAGAGAGAGAGAGAGAGAGAGAGAGAGAGAGAGAACAACGGATACTCTTTATGTTAATTCATATTAATGAAAACATTGCTGCCACATTGCTCTGTATGTTGATTATTATAAAAGCTTTTGTTAATGACAGTAAAAGCTAAGTACAGTTTCTATAGATTTTAGCTAATCATAGTTTCTTTATAGATTGTAGCTAAGTAATGTTTCTGTATAGATTATATAGATATTACATTCCCTTATCATTTCTCGTCTAATGTTGACATCATAAAAACAACACTCATAATTCATATGACAAAATATTGATCAGAGGAAAACATGCTTATCATAAGCTCAAAATAAAAAAAAATATTTTATTCCCTCCTTGCAACATTAAGTTTCTGATAAAGTGAAAGACAATAACCTTTCTTATTTACTTCCATTTCTCGTCACAATGATTTTCCTCATAAGGTTTGAAAATCACATGGAATATAAATAGTTGAGTCAAGGTCAAGAGCAGCAAGTTTGTCCTCCATCCGCCAGGTGAAATACACAATAGTTTAATACTTATTTGTTTCTTTCTTTTTTATAGCAAGCTATGTTATTTGTAAGAGAAGGACACTCCAAAATCAAACCATTGTTCTTTAGTCTTGGGTAGTGCCATAACCTCTGTACCATGGTCTTCCACTGCCTTAAGTTAGAGTTCTCTTGCTTGAGGGTACACTTGGGCACACTACTCTATCTAATTTATCTTCATCTTGTTTTGTTAAAGTCTTTATAGTTTATATAGGCAATATTTATTTTAATGTTGTTACTGTTCTTAAAAATATTTCATTTTCCTTTTTTCCTTTCCTCACTGGGCTATTTTCCCTGTTGGGGCCCCTGGGCTTATAGCATCCTGCTTTTCCAACTAGGGTTGTAGCTTAGCAAGTAATAATAATAATAATAATAATAATAATAATAATAATAATAATAATACGGACGGGGGGAAGGGGCTTGTTATAAAAACGAATCGGAGATTATGTAAACATGTTTTTTTCAAAAGTGCTTTTTGTCAGTTTATTGAGAGAGAAAATTACATAGAGCTCCCCTAAAATCCTTCGAGAGAGAGAGAGAGAGAGAGAGAGAGAGAGAGAGAGAGAGAGAGAGAGAGTAAAGCAAGCCCCCAGCATTTTTATCAATCTTTTTTAGTTCGTGTTCTTCTATATTGATACTATTGGGATATTTTTACTCCCTACTTAATCGCCAATAATCCCAAATTCTTTTTTATGGATTATATATTTTAACTAAGGTACAAAGACCAAATGTGTTTCATAGGGAATACAGTTACAGGAGATAACACCAGGGTGTTATACTGTAATAGCAGCTGAAGGGACCTATTGCTTTTATATGGTTATTCAATAGGTTTAGGAAATGGGTTAAACATGAATGACGGTAGATGTTGGTTCAACAACAACAACAACAACAATAATAATAATAATAATAATAATAATAATAATAATAATAATAATAACTGATCGCTGATAATTTTTGTGTTTATAAATTCAGATTTATGACAAACTTAAAAAGACTATCTTATAGTTTTAGAGAGAGAGAGAGAGAGAGAGAGAGAGAGAGAGAGAGAGAGAGGGGGGGGGGCAGGAAACTGCAACATAAGCCCGTAGCACAAGATGCAAAATTTAAAATTACGATCACGTTGTAACGAAAGACCCCCCTTGAATCTCTAACTCTGTAGTAGCAATTCTGTTTTAAAACTTGCATTGTATCTCTCTCTCTCTCTCTCTCTCTCTCTCTCTCTCTCTCCACAATGCTTCTTCCCTCACACATTTAAGAGTATATCGTTACTAGACCTTGAATCAGACATTACCAGACATAATCGACGCGTAAATCCAAGACATTGATAATTTGTCCCTGTAATCCTCTCGATCCATCTCGTTATTCTTGTTGTCAACGACTGCCAGTATTTGTAGCGTAGGCAGCAGCAAGTTACTGCCAGCAAGCTAGGAATTTGCCGGTAATGATAAAGCTAGAGACCGCCAGTAATGATAAACTTAATAGATTGCCAGTAATGAAAATGCTAGCGACTGCCGATAATGATATAGCTTGAGACTGCCAGTAATGACAAAAGCTAGGAGACTGTAGGTAATGATAAACCTAGAGACTGCCAGTAATGACAAAGTTAGGAGATTGCCGGTAATGACAACGTTAGGAGATTGCTAGTAATGTCAAAGTAAGGAGATTGCCAGTATTGTCAGTTAGGAGATTGTCGGTAATGAATAAGCTAGGCAATTGCAGGTAATGACAAAGCTAGGCAATTCCAGGTAATGACAAAGCTAGGCAATTGCCGGTAATGACAAAGCTAGGCGATCGCCTTTAGTGCCAAAGCTAGGAAGTTGCCGGTAATGACAAAGCTAGGCGATCGCCTTTAGTGCCAAAGCTAGGAAGTTGCCGGTAATGACAAAGCTAGGCGATCGCCTTTAGTGCCAAAGCTAGGAAGTTGCCGGTAATGACAAAGCTAGGTGGTTGCCGGTAATGACAGAGCTAGGAGGTTGCCAATAATGACAGAGCTAGGAGGTTGCCGATAATGACAGAGCCAGGAGATTGCCGATAATGACAGAGCTAGGAGATTACCGGTAATGACATAGCTAGGAGATTGCCAGTAATGACAAAGCTGGGAGACTGCCGGTAATGATAAAGCCCGAGACTGCCAGTAACAACAAAAATAGGAAAGTGCTAGTAATGATAAAGTTAGAGACTGGCAGTAATGACAAACCTAGGAAAATGCCGGTAAATGATAAAGCCAGAGACTTGCCAGTAACAACAAAGATAGGAGATTGCCAGTAATGATAAAGCTGGTATATTGCCGGTAATGATAAACCTCGAATATTGCCGGTAATGATAAAGCTAGAGACTGCCTAGTAATGACAAAGCTATGAGGTTACCGGTAATGATAAAGCTAGAGACTGCCAGGTAATGACAAAGCTATGAGGTTACCGGTAATGATAAAGCTAGAGAAGGCCCGTAATGACAAAGCTAGGAGAGTGCTAGTAATGACAAAGCTCTCAGATTGCCGTTAGTGACAAAGCTAGGAGATTGATGTTAGTGATAAAGCTAGAGACTGCCAGTAATAACAAAGCTAGGAGAATGCTGGTTATGATAAAACTAGAGACTGCCAGTAATGACAAAGCTATGAAATTGCTGGTAATGATAAAGCTAGAGACAGCCAGTAATACCAAAGATAGGAGGGTGCTAGCAATGACAAAGCTAGGAAATTGCCGTTAGTGACAAAGCTAGAGACTGACAGTAATGACTAAAATTAGGAGACTACCTAACACTTGCGGTAAAATTCGAAATGAAGTGTCTTGTCAACGAAAGTTCTTTTTCTGGTCCAATATTATCAACGAGGAATATTTGTTTTTAGAAAGGCTGTTAAAATGCGCTCTAAAGGATACCACACAGTGGAAAAATGTCTGTTTTCTTTCCTCCATAGTAACAAATTATCCATGAAGGAAATTTGATAGCTTAAGCTGAAGGAAAAGTAAAAGAAAAAGTAGTGAAACTTATAATTAAAATTACCTACGTTTTTTGTGAGAGATTTTAGAAACGTGTTTCTCAAGACCTTACTAGTTGCTGTGCAGAGAGAGGAGAGAGAGAGAGAGAGAGAGAAGAGAGAGAGAGAGAGAGAGAGAGAGAGAGAGAGAGAGAGAGATGATGTAATGAAACCTGAAAGGCGTGAGACATTGATTACAATATTTTGACGCTAATTGTTCACCACGCGGTGAATTATGATTTAATTTTACCTTTTATTTCGCTATTTCAATCTATGCTTTTCCATCTATTCTATTGTTGATTGTTGTTTTCATTCTTTCTTGTTCCCATTATAATCCTTTAAATGTTTAAACAGCGAATGCTTCTTTCATTGTTATAATGCAATAATTTGATCAAACCGAATCTATATTTTTCGATTTAATAACAATCGAAGGTAATTTTTCTTCTTTCAACCGTGAGGTTAATCTGTCCATTTGACTTCGACCAACCATAGTCAATCAGCCATCAGGTACATGACAATCTACCTTGATTAGCAAACGTCTTTAAGAGCGTCTGTTATTCTCCTATCGCCTTACCAGGTAATCAAACCTGGGCACGCTTGATAGAATGACGAATGACATGGCCTCTAAGGCTACAGATTTAAAAGTCATTGGGAATTACTGGATTTTTTGACGTACGGTTGGACACAGGATTCCCTAACACACCTCGTTCCAAAGAAGTACACCCCTGTCAAACCCCTTACTTCGCAGCGAGTAGCCAAGCAAATATTGTTGGGAGATGGCAGAAGTGGTTTAAAAGTTTAAAAGTTTAAAGGTCGCTCATGAATGGCAGAGGCAAGGGACAATGACATTGCCCTATCAAGCAGGACAATGCCCCAGACACTGACCATATAGACACACGATCAGCGCCCAAACTCCCTCTCCATCCAAGCTAGGACCAAGGAAGGCCAGGCAATGGCTGCTGATGACTCAGCAGATAGACCTATAGGCTCCCCTAAACCCCCAATCCTTAGCTCACAAGGATGGTGAGCTTGCAGCGACCAAAGAAACTAACGCATTTAAGCGGGACTCTAACCCCAGTCTGGTAATCACCAGGCAAGGATGCTACCACAAAATCTCGTCGCGCAGTAAGGGTGTAGCTGGGTGCACTTCTTCAGAACGAGGTGTACAGGAATTCCTGTGTCCAACTGTACGTTCAGCTCCGTTGAGTCGATAATTCTCGGGATCGTTATTCCTCTCATCCAAGACAATTGCCCGAATGGGAATTAAGGAGAAAATGGTTTCCCTTGCGGCTGGGAGATATGCTGATCGCTCAATCATGCCAATTGTAACGGAGAGGTTGGTGACTGGGACGTTGGTAGGGACTCTATTGGTCTTTAATTAAATATATATATATATATATATATATATATATTTATACATATAAATACATATATCTAATTTATATATTTTATACACACATATATATATATATAAATATATATATATATATATATATTTATATATATATATATATATATGTGTGTGTGTGTGTGTGTGTAAAGTACATACATTTATGTATATATATATATATATATATATGTATAAGTATACAAATATATACTCGTATAGAACGTATATGTATGTGTATATTTGTACATGAATATGAATACAAGTACATCAAATCATATATACATACACATATTGTGTCTGGCCCCCTGCCCTATCCTCTTGGTCCAAGCACACAGTTACCTAATTAGAAATGGGAGAGCTGTAGCCTAGGTGCAATCCACGGGCCCAAATATTGTTAGCCTAGTACTGTATCAAACAGTTGCAGCGGTTCCTTTACATGAATAAAACTTTCGAATGTGAATAGATGGATGTAGATACTAATCCTTTACTTAATACTCAGTCTTAACTTTGATCCCCTTGTCAATCATTTTCCCATTAATCAATAGATTAATCTGATAGACAAACGAATTCTTTATCCGGTTACTTTTTATGTTTTATTTTTTAGACGTTCTAATAATAGACGTCTTGGTATTCTCAATCGAAGTTTATTTATAGTTGAAACTCTCTCTCTCTCTCTCTCTCTCTCTCTCTCTCTCTGTGCAGCTGCTGCTCTCCCACCAGGAAATTCCAGAGTGATGATCGAGTTTCTATAAATGATTTTGAGAAGATTAAAGGTTAAACGAACGTTTTCTTAAGCACACGAAAAAAAAACTACGAATTACAAGATAAGAAACAGATAACATTTCAATTTAAACGATTTCAGATTAGATACAAAAATGGCTACATTATATCATGAACATTTAACTCACCGAAAAGGTAACGTTTAAAATTATGTAAAAATAATATTAATTCAACAAGAATACTATCTGAGATATTTTTATTATTGTTAATACCTTAAATTAGATATCTATGGAGTTGGGGATATTTGATGAAAACGTAGATACACTGTTAGAAAAAACCCCCTATTTCTTATCAGAAATTCTCAGTAAAAATATAACTTTCTCAACCGTATTTCAGTAAAATACTGGGGACCGTAATTTTACCTTACTTTGTTATTATCTTTTACGATTTGGTATCGTAATATCACTCTTTTACGTCAATATAATCGTTTTTAAAACGGTAAGAATCTTGGAATAAATATTGCCAGACTTTTACCGTATTTTCAATGAAAATTTTTATACAGTGTATGTCAAAGATGATATAGAACGGATGTTTCAAATTTATGTCCAAAAAAAAGTATATATTCATGAAGATATTTTAGTTTTATCAATATTTATACAGAAGTTTTATAAGCATAGAATAATTCATCATTATAAAAGATATGTGTATTATGATACCACGTAAACATCAGTAGAGTTTATAAACAAAAGGTTATTAAAATTAAGCCATTTGACGGAATGTATTTATATATATATATATATATATATATAATATATATATATATATATATATATATATTATATATATATATATATATATATGGATGAAAATCAACAAAATCGTGCTCACATATAAATTTCTACCAAATACTGGGATCGAAACTTGGCCACTTCAAATGAAAGGCAAGGCCTCTGGCTCGATTGGTAGCGACCTTGCCTTTCATTTGAAGGAGCTAGGTGAAATTTATCTATTATATTCATACATACATACATATATATATATATATATATATGTATATATTATATATATATATATATATATGTGTGTGTGTGTGTGTGTGTGTGTTGTTTTAGATAAGATATAAACAACACTCCTTAAGAGAAGATAGGAAAAAGATGGGGAAAAGAACAAGAGAAAACTTCCCTTTGAAAATGTCTTCCGGCATTGGCCCATCATTACCAGCCAATTAGAATTCTCATTTAAAGGAGGAAAAAATAAATAAAAATAGGTATCTGAAAGTCTCATTTATTTTTAATTAATTCTGAATTAAATCTTGTTGGCAATTTTTTAGGGGGGTTATATATTTTATCTTCCCAAGTTACAGAACCTATCAGAGGGCAAATAAATGACAGTCTTTCATTATTTTTATTCTGGGCGGAAAATAGTTGCTGGAGACAAAGAATTTTAAAACTGATTTCTTGTTAATTGTAGTGTTTTAATGATAATTCCATCATCATCATCATTTCTATATATATATATATATATATATATATGGATAAATATCAACACAACATCGTGTTCAAATAGAAATAAATTTCTACCTCATTCTTGGGATCGACCGCTAGCCCCTTCTAATGAAAGGCCAGGTCGAAACCAACCATGCCACGAGAGGCCATAAAAGAAATCGGAACCTAACGCTACCCAGCAGTTCGAGGATTTACCTGGCGAGACATCAGTCTCTTACCAGCGAGTTTTACCCGATTTCCCGGCCCACCACGTGACACAATTGGTAGTAATTCATTCAAATTACCCCTAATGAGTCAATATGGATAAATATCAACACAACATCGTGTTCAAATAGAAATGAATTTCTACCTCCTACTTGGGATCGAACGCTAGCCCCTTCTAATGAAAGGCCAGGTCGAAACCAACCATGCCACGAGAGGCCATAAAAGAAATCGGAACCTAACGCTACCCAGCAGTTAGAGGATTTACCTGGCGAGACATCAGTCTCTTACCAGCGAGTTTTACCTGATTTCCCGGCCCACCACGTGACACAATAGGTAGTAATTCATTCAAATTACCCCTAATGATTCAATATGGATAAATATCAACACAACATCGTGTTCAAATAGAAATAAATTTCTACCTCATACTTGGGATCGAACGCTAGCCCCTTCTAATGAAAGGCCAGGTCGAAACCAACCATGCCACGAGAGGCCACAAAGGAAATCGGAACCTAACGCTACCCCAGCAGTTCGAGGATTTACCTGGCGAGACATCAGTCTCTTACCAGCGAGTTTTACCCGAGGGGTAATTTGAATGAATTACTACCAATTGTGTCACGTGGTGGGCCGGGAAATCGGGTAAAACTATATATATCCATATTGACTCATTAGGGGTAATTTGAATGAATTACTACCTATTGTGTCACGTGGTGGGGCCGGGAAATCGGGTAAAACTCGCTGGTAAGAGACTGATGTCTCGCCAGGTAAATCCTCGAACTGCTGGGTAGCGTTAGGTTCCGATTTCTTTTATGGCCTCTTGTGGCATGGTTGGTTTCGACCTGGCCTTTCATTAGAAGGGGCTAGCGTTCGATCCCAAGCATGAGGTAGAAATTTATTTCTATTTGAGCATGATGTTGTGTTGATATTTATCCATATTGACTCATTAGGGGTAATTTGAATGAATTACTACCTATTGTGTCACGTGGTGGGCCGGGAAATCGGGTAAAACTCGCTGGTAAGAGACTGATGTCTCGCCAGGTAAATCCTCGGACAGCTAGGTAGCGTCAGGTTCCGATTTCTTTTAATGGTCTCTCGTGGTATGGTTGGTTTCGACCTGGCCTCTCATTAGAAGGGGCTAGCGTTCGATCCCAAGTATGAGGTAGAAATTTATTTCTATTTGAGCATGATGTTGTGTTGATATTTATCCATATTGACTCATTAGGGGTAATTTGAATGAATTACTACCTATTGTGTCACGTGGTGGGCCGGGAAATCGGGTAAAACTCGCTGGTAAGAGACTGATGTCTCGCCAAGTAAATCCTCGAACTGCTGGGTAGCGTTAGGTTCCGATTTCTTTTATGGCCTCTCGTGGCATGGTTGGTTTCGACCTGGCCTTTCATTAGAAGGGGCTAGCGTTCGATCCCAAGTATGAGGTAGAAATTTATATATATATATATATATATACACACACACATTTACATATATACACATGTAGGTACAAATATAGATAAATTTAAAGATATACAAATTTGATATAAATATGATACGATATATATATATATATATATATATACATACATAATTTCGCCCATGTGCGTACAAATGTAAATTTACGTGTATGTGTGTGTCTGTGTTATGTGAGTACTTTTAGACTACCTTTCAGTATAAAATGTCCATTCATTAACTCCAACCCGCCTGCCCCTCTCTCTCTCTCTCTCTCTCTCTCTCTCTCTCTCTCTCTCTCTTTTCCCATTCACCTGCTGCCATCACAAATGTCTACTTTGTTCCTCCCTCTTCCAATTCTTTCTTGTCGTATTTTCCAGTTTGCTGATCCTTGCAATTTGTCAGGTCAATTTTTCTTTCAACATTTTTTTTTTGGTCCATTTCGCTGACCTGACACATGCACTGTTGCAATGTTGAATTGTTTTCACTCCAGTTGATACTATGTTGACTAAAATGGATTGTAGCAATGTACCTTATATGCATGGACCTTTATATTTATTATCATTGGAGATGGTTTATTTTATAGTTTTTTTTTTCTTTTTTTTGCTATCTCTCGATTAATTAATCGAATCTAATTGTTTTTATAATTAGTTTTATCATTATTTTTCTTATTATTTTCCTATTATTCTCTTATTATTTTACTATCATTTATTTTTATTTTTTTATTAATATTTTTATTATTTTTATTTTCATTATTTTCAGTATTCTTATTATTCTTATTTTCTTATTATTCTTATTTTATTATTTTCATTATTTTTATCATTTTCATTATTTTTATTATATTTATTATTATTATTATCATTACTTGCTAAGGTAGTAGGGTGCTATAAGCCCAAGGGCTCCGATATGTAAAATAGCCCAGTGAGGAAAGGAAACAAGGAAAATAAAATATTTAAGGAGAGTAACACACATTGAAATTTTAAATTAAAGGAGGTATTTTAAAAATGAATTAATACTCGTTACGGTTATTTTCTCGGTAGTTACAGCCTGTTAATAGCGTCCTGTTCAAAATTGAAATGCTATTTTATGACGCAATAAACGGTGCCGATAAACATTTTATGTTCCATCCAATTCAAGGAAGATCTAAAACATAGGTTCATGCGGTAGAGTTTTTGCTCATTTATTTTTATGACCTAATTTATTTTGTTGTTGTTGTTGTTATTGTTTTTATGGTTACATTTTTCAAAAAGTATATTGTATATTTCATTAATCAATTTTTTTTGTATAATGTATTAAGTGAAAAGAAATAAATGTGGCTCTGTTTATTCTTCCTTCTTGAGTAACAGAGGATCTGATTCTTCATTTTAACCGATTTTATCATGAATTTTATTATATTTTTAAAAAAAATTTTAGTATAATTGAAAAAAAATATGTAAATATATATTTGAATTGGATGTTTCTTCTTTGTCTCTGTGGAATTTTACAGAAAATACATAAGGTTCCCTTTAAAAAAAATCCCTCATAAAAGGCCAGTATTTTTTAGCATCTGGAAATATTCTGTATTGTATCAAAAGTCCTTTCTATAATATATTTATTAGTTTCTAGAGAATTACCATTTATTGTAGATACTTTTCAATTGATAGTATTTTAGGAATCTAATTCACATACGGGTTTACAAAAAGCGTTTATAATTTACTATTGTTGAAAATATTTTACTTCGATAGCAACAAACAAGACTTAATGTTAAGCCGAAAAAAAATCTATGATTAATAATTTGCATTATAAAAACGGTAAATGTCTGGCAACATTTATTCCTGAATTTTTAAAGGTTTAAAAATGGATATAATAACTTAAAGGGAGTGATATTAAAGACACCAATTCGTAAAATATAGTAAAGGTAGGTAAAATTACGATCTGTATTTTACTGAAATATGGCTGAGAACAGTAGATTTTTACGGAGAATTTTCGATTAAAGTTACGTTTTATTTCAAGTGTACACCAAAAGAAAATAAGAAAAAACCCATGTTCTTTTTGATAGACATCTAAAAACAAAATAAAATAAAAAAAGGAGTAAAAAAATATATAGACATTCATTAAGAGCATGAAAGCTGTTGACAGAAAAGCCTTCATGGAGACTTGCGCAAAAACAAAAAAGGCTTTGTTTGTTTTTTGTCGTCTTTAAACCTCAGACAAATGACATATTTTCCGAAATATTCTGCCATGAGAAGAATTTAGCACTTGCAATATTTTCAACTTCCGGGTGTGTTTGTTTGTTTGTTTGTATCATTTTTTTTCTAGAAGGGTTTCAGAGAAAATTCATAACGTTATATGTTTATAAGATTATATCATGAAATCAATCTCTCTCTCTCTCTCTCTCTCTCTCTCTCTCTCGTAGACAGGTATATTTCGCGCGCGCATGCACATACATAAATGCATGCATATACACAAACACACATATATACAGTATATACCAAACACACACACACACACACACACATATATATATATATATATATACTCTGTGTGTATATATATATATATATATATACTCTGTGTGTATGTATATATATATATATATATATATACACAGTATATATATGTATGTATATGTATGTATGTAACATTTCACTATTTTTATCAAATGAGGCCTGAAAGGGTAGACACCGACCCGCTGGCACTTTGCTTGGACCTGTGGTGCCATCTGTTGGTGGGATGTCAAAACTTTGTCTAATTTCGTGCTGTGAATTGAAAAAAGGAAAAGGATTTCTAATTGTATAAGTAATATATAAGAATGAGAATGATCTGATGTAAAAAAATATTAGAGAAATAAATGTGTATGGACACAGAAGTTTAATCAATTTTTAATTGTATAACACAAATGCGAATGGTTTAAAATTAAGAATATTAGAGAAATAAATAGAAGTGCAATATTGTTAGTCAACTCGAAGTAGTAGCTATCAATATTCTAGTTATTTTTTTTACCATCAATTGGTATCTAGAATACATTGTAATGTAAAATAACTTCACCGGAAGAGAAAAGTTTTTTTTTTCTATAATTGCACATGCAGGAATGCTCATATGTACATAAATGAGCATATAATTTTACGAATGTTAAAAATTAAAACATGCGCATATACATATACAGACATAATGCACAACACATTATAAAAATGATTAGTGAGAGAGAGAGAGAGAGAGAGAGAGAGAGAGAGAGAGAGAGAGATACAAAAAAATTGCCTCTTCATACATGTGTTTATATTAAATGCAATACTCGTCACGCATTTTTCATTGCCTTACATGCTTTGTGAATGAATGAATCAAACGAAAATAAAATATTATGATAGAAATTTGCTTCAGGAGGAGGAACATTTACGTTCCTTATTTCCTTTTTTAATTGTAGAAAAGAAAGAAAAAAATAAACTATGCCTCTTTATAGTCAGTCTCAATTGTTTGTTCCAAATTCTATTTGATACTTTTAACGTTCATCGAAGAAGTTTCTGGACCTATATAATTCAACCTTCAATTAGCTTAAACTTTATCCGATTGCAACTTTGGATTGCAAACGTTGAATTTGCTTGTCCCACAATCTTATTTTTGACGACGTTAACTGCTTGTCTTAACCCAGAGCAAAATGAGGAAAGTTTGCGTCTTTGAAATATCCATTTGCGACGTTTTTATGACCCTGTCTTTTCCTTCGATCCCTCGAGACGACTTCTCAGTTACGGAAGGTTATCGGGAATCGAAGACCAACCTGATTGTATTTTGATTAATTTCCAATCTATTCTCGAAGGTTTTATCGTCATCTTCAGATTTTTTCACCCAGGGTGGAACGACTAATGAGATGTATTGAAAAGGCTCGCTTACTACACAAACGATTTTTCTATAAATGCATGAAATGTTTAGTGGTTTATTCTTGGCTCTTCGTGTGTGTGTGTGTGTGTGTGTGCGTGTGCGTGTGTTGAATGCAACTGCCTTACACTTGTGAAAAAAAAAAATTACAATCAACAATTCTCCGTAAAAATATACGGTTCTGAGCCGTATTTCAGTAAAATACAGTCCACCGTAATTTTTACACAACTTTTATATTATCTTTTAAGAGTTGGTGACCATAATATCACTCCTTTATGTCCGTAATTTTAATCTGAAATTCTCCGTAAAAATATACTGTCTTCAGCCGTATTTCAGTAAAATGCAGGCGACCGTAATATTTACCCTACTTTGTTATTATCTTTTAAGGGTTGGGACCATAACATCACTCCTCTACGTCAATATATCCGTTTTTAAAACGGTAAATGACTGGCAAAATTTATTCCAAGAATTTTACCTTTCTTTTTTTTTATAGCAATTTTTAACAGTGTACATCTGAAAATGACAATAACCCTTCCTAAATGTTTGTTTAATTTTCGTTTATAACTTCAATGGGAAGTATTTATTTTTCATCCGTCAGATAAAAAGACTAACCAGAGAAAAATAGTAGACCAACTCTATTTACATATGTTACTTGGATGTATAGAATGCATTGTCCTGCTCGATAGGGCAATGTCACTGTCCCTTGCCTCTGCCATTCACGAGCCGTCTTTAAAGCCTTTAAAACTCTCGGAGGCATCGGACGATGGCGACTCCCAATGAACTAACGATTGCTTGGACGTTGAGCAGATTAACCATACAATCCCTTTCCCCTATTGCTTGCAGGATTCATGCCCATCAAAATACCTCGTAACAATTCCGAGGTCGGATTCCGTAATGCATCCTACGCGGAATTCCGCTTTGAGCTCTGGCACATCCATATTTCGCAAATCCCGTCAACGATCATAACAAGTCAAATGAACCCTGAAATGGAGGACACCGACCTGCTGGCGCTTTGATTGCACCCGTGGTGCCATCTGTTGGTGGGACGTCAAAACTTATTCTAATTTCGTGCTGTTGTTAAAGTTGTTGTTACTGTTTGTACGTTTAGGGGATGTAAATTGAGAAAAGGAAAAGAATTTCTAATTGCATGAGTAATATATAAGAATGAGAATGATCTGATGTAAAAAAAAATATTATAGAAAACAATGGGAAATGTGTTTGGACACAGAAGGTTAATCAATTTTTAATTGTATGAGACATAAATCTGAATGGTTGGAAATTAAGAATATTAGAGAAATAAATAGAAGAGCAATAATGTTAGTCAACTCGAAGTAGTAGCTATCAATGTTTTAGTTATTTTTATACCATCACTTGGTATCTGGAATACATTGTAATGTAAAATAACTTCACCGGAAGAGAAAGTTTATTTCTATAATTGCACATGCAGGAATGCGCTTATGTATATAAATGAGCATACGATTTTACCTATGTTAAAAATTAAAAGACATACGCATATACATATACAGCCGTTATGCACAACACATCTTAAAAATAATTATTGAGAGAGAGAGAGAGAGAGAGAGAGAGAGAGAGAGAGAGAATTCTTCGCCTAACCATATATGCAAGTTTCTATTCTATTCAATTCTCGTCGGGTATTTTTCATTGCCTTATATGCTTTATGAATGAATGAATCAAACGAAAATTAAATATTATGAAATAAAATTTGTCTCAAGAACAGGGACATATATCTTCCTCGTTTTCTTATTTAATTATAAAAATAATCAACTTTGCCTCCCTTGAATCAGTCTCAATTGCTTGTTAAATTCAATTGAATACTTTTAACACGCATCCAAGAAGTTTTTGGGCCAACTTAATTCAACCCTCAATTAGCTTAGACTTTATCCGATAGCAACTTTAGATTGCAAACGTTGAATTTGTTTGTCCCGCAATCTTATTTTTGGCGACCTTAACTGCTTGCCTTAACCCAGAGCAAAATGAGGAAAGTTTGCGTCTTTGAAATATCCATTTGCGACGTTTTTATGACCGTCTTTTCCTTCGATCCCTCGAGACGACTGCTCAGTTACGGAAGGTTATCGGGAATCGAAGGCCAACCTGATTGTATTTTGATATATTTCCAATTTATTCTCGAAGGTTTTATCATCTTCTTCGGATTTTTTCACCCAGGGTGGAACGCCTAATGAGATGTATTGAAAAGGCTCGCTTACTACACGATCGATTTTTCTATAATGCTTGAAGGGTGTTGTTTATTCTTGGCTCTTCGTGTGTGTAAAATGAGAGCGACTTACACTGTTAAAAAACAGTTATTTCAATCTGAAATTCTCTGGGTTAATGTAATGATCTCAGCCGTGTTTCAGTAAAATACAGGTGACCGTAATTTTTACCCTACTTTGTTATTATCTTTTAAAGATTGGTGAACGTAATATCACTCCTTTACGTCAATATATCAGTTTTTAAAACTTAAATGCTGACAACTTTTGTTCCAGGATTTTTACCTTTTTTTTTTTTGCGGCAAATTTTTAAGTGTTGATGTGAAAATAACTATAAACCCTCCTAAACGTTTGTTTAATTTATAACTTCAATGGGAAGTATATATTTTTCCTCCGTCAGATAAAAAGACTAACCAGAGAAAAATAGTAGACCAACCATATATACGTATGTTTCTTGGATGTATAGCATGCATTGTCCTGCTCGATTGGGCAATGTCACTGTCCCTTGACTCTGCCATTCACGAGTGGCCTTTAAAGCCTTTAAAGTCCCGGAGGCATCAGACGATGGCGACTCCCAATGAACTGACGATTGCTTGGACATTGAACAGATTAAGCGTACAATCCCCTTTCCCCTATTGCTCGCCGCATTCATGCCCATCAAAATGCCTCTTAACAATGCCGAGGTCGGATTCCGCAATGCGTCCTACGCGGAATTCCGCTTTGAGCTCTAGCACATTCATATTTCGTAAAACCATCAACGATCATAACAAGTCAAATGAGCCCTGAAATGGAGGACACCGACCCGTTGGCGCTTTGATTGGACCCGTGGTGCCATCTGTTGGTGGGATGTCAAAACTTATTCTAATTTCGTGCTGTTGTTAAAGTTGTTGTTACTGTTTGTACGTTTAGGGGATATAAATTGAGAAAAGGAAAGGAATTTCTAATTGTATGAGTAATATATAAGAATGAGAATGATCTGAAGTGAAGAATATTAGAAAAATAAATGAGAAATGTGTATGGATAAAGTTGATCAATTTTTTATTGTATAGGACATATAAAAGTGAATGGTTTGATATGAAGAATATTATAGAAATAAATAGAAGTGTAATATTGTTAGTTAACTCGAAGTAGTAGCCATCAATGTTTTAGTTATTTTTTATACCATTAATAGGTATCAAGAATACATTTTAATGTAAAATAACTTCACCGGAAGTTTTTTTTTTTTTTTTTTTTCTTTTTGCACATGCGGGAATGCTCGTATGTACATAAATGAGCATATAATTTTATGAATGTTAAAAATTAAGACATGCGTATATAGATATACAGACATAATGCACAACACATCATAAGATAATTGGTGTTTGTAAGAGAGAGAGAGAGAGAGAGAGAGAGAGAGAGAGAGAGAGAGAGAGAGAGAATTTTTGCCTCTTCACACATTTTCAATTCCTTAAATGCTTTGTGAATAAATGAATCAAACGAAAATAAAATATTATGAAAGAAATTTGCTTCAGGAGGAGGGACATTTACCTTCCTTATTTCCTTTTTCATTGTAAAAAAAAAAGAAAAAAAAAAACTATGCCTCTAAATAGTCTTTCTCAATTGTTTGTTCCAAATCCATTTGATATTTCTAACGCTTATCCAAGAAGTTCTTGGACCAACTTAATTCAACCTCCAATTAGCTTAAGACTTTATCCCATTGCAACTTTGGATTGCAAACGTTGAATTTGCTTGTCCCGCAATCTAATTTTTGGCGACCTTAACTGCTTGTCTTAACCCAGAGCAAAATGAGGAAAGTTTGTGTCTTTGAAATATCGATTTGCGACGTTTTTATGACCCTGTCTCTTCCTTCGATCCCCCGAGACGACTTCTCAGTTACGGAAGGTTATCGGGAATCGGAGGCCAACCTGATTGTATTTTGATATATTTCCAATTTATTCTCGAAGGTTTTATCGTCGTCTTCGGATTTTTTCACCCAGGATGGAACGACTAATGAGATGTATTGAAAAGGCTCGCTTACTACACGAAAGATTTTTCTATAAATGCATGAAATGTTTTGTGGTTTATTCTTGGCTCTTCGTGTGTGTTGAATGCAATTGCCTTACGCTGTTAAGTAAAAAAAAATAATTTCAATCTACAATGCTCCGTAAAAATATATGGTTCTGAGCCATATTTCAGAAAAATACAGGCGACCGTAATTTTTACACTACTTTGTTATTATCTTTTACGGTTGGTGACCGTAATATCACTCACTTACGTGCGTAATTTTAATCTGAAATTCTCCGTAAAAATATACTGTCCTCGGCCGTATTTCAGTAAAATGCAGGAGGCCGTAATTTTTACCCTACTTTGTTATTATCTTTTAAGGGTTGGTGACCGTAACATCACTCCTTTACGTCAATATATCCGTTTTTAAAACGATAAATGACTGGCAGAATTTAATCCAGTAATTTTACCTTCCTTTTTTTTATGGCAATTTTTTAACAGTGTACATCTGAAAATGACAATAACCCCTCCTAAATGTTTGTTTAATTTTCGTTTATAACTTCAAGGGAAATATTTATTTTTCATCCGTCAGATAAAAAGACTAACCAGAGAAAAATAGTAGACCAACCATATTTACGTATGTTACTTGGATGTATAAAATGCATTGTCCTGCTCGATAGGGCAATGTCACTGTCCCTTGCCATTCACGAGCAGTCTTTAAAGCCTTTAAACTCTCAGAGGCATCGGACGATGGCGACTCCCAATGAACTAACGATTGCTTGGACGTTGAGCAGATTAACCATACAATCCCTTTCCCCTATTGCTTGCAGGATTCATGCCCATCAAAATACCTCGTAACAATGCCGAGGTCGGATTCCGCCTTGCGTCCTACGCGGATTTCCGCTTTGAGCTCTGGCACATTCATATTTCGCAAATCCCGTCAACGATCATAACAAGTCAAATGAACCCTGAAATGGAGGACACTGACCCGCTGGCGCTTTGATTGGACCCGTGGTGCCATCTGTTGGTGGGATGTCAAAACTTATTCTAATTTCGTGCTGTTGTTAAGTTGTTGTTACTGTTTGTACGTTTAGGGAATGTAAATTGAGAAAAGGAAAGGAATTTCTAATTGTATGAGTAATATATAAGAATGAGAATGATCTGATGTGAAGAATATTACAGATATTAATGAGAAATGTGTATGGATAAGTAAAGGAAATTAATTTCTAATTGTGTAAGATATGTAAATGAGAATGATTTGATATAAAGAATAATTGAGATATAAATGGAGGAGCAAGATTGTTAGTCATCTTAAAGTAGTTAGGTATCAATGTTTTTTTTAATTAATTTTATACCATTAATTGGTAATTCGAACAAATTTTAAAGTTAAATAACTTTACTGGAAGAGAATACGTTTCTTCTATAATTGCAGATATGGATATGCTTATGTACATAAATGATCATACACTTATACATATGTTTACCTATCTAAATATCAGAAACATAAGCATATACGTATATAACCATAACTGTAAAACATATGAAAATAATTAGTGGAGAGAGAGAGAGAGAGAGAGAGAGAGAGAGAGAGAGAGAGAGAGAGAGAGAGAGTCTCAAATTTTGCAGTAAGAATCAAACGTAATCAACAAGAGTGCTGTGGGAACCCAGTTGGACCATCGGCTTTTTATATAATTTCCTCGGAAACGTGACGTCATCCGATTCTGTTTTTACTGTATAGTTATGATTTATTTACATCGGATTCTAGTAGAAAAAAAACGAGAGAGAGAGAGAGAGAGAGAGAGAGAGAGAGAGAGAGAGAGAGAGAAAAAAAAAAAACGACGGACACTCTTTATGTTGATTCATATTAACGAAAACATTGCTGCCACATTACTCTGTATATTAATTATAATAAAAACTTTTGTTAATAACAGTAAAAGCTAAGTACCGTTTCTATATAGATTGTGGTTAGGAATATTTCTATATAGATTTTATAGATATTACATTCCCCTATCATTTCTCGTCTAATGTTGACATCATAAAAACAATACTCATAATTCAAATAACAAAACATTGATCAGAGGAAAACATACTTATCATAAGCTCAAAATAAAAAAATATTTTATTCCCTCCTTGCAACATTAAGTTTCTGATAAAGTGATGGACAATAATCTTTCTTATTTACTTCCATTTCTCGTCACAATGATTTTCCTCAAAAGGTTTGAAAATCGCATGAAATATAAATAGCTGAGTTAAGGTCAAGAGCAGAAAGTTTGTCCTCCATCCGCCAGATGAAATACACAATAGTTTAATACCTATTTGTTTCTTTCTTTTTTATAGCAAACTATGTTATTTGTACGGACGGGGGGGGGGAGCAAAGGGCTTGTTATAAAAAAGGAATCGGAGATTATGTAAACATCTTTTTTCAAAAGTGCTTTTGGTCAGTTTATTGAGAGAGAAAATTACACATAAAATCCTTCTAGAGAGAGAGAGAGAGAGAGAGAGAGAGAGAGAGAGAGAGAAGAGAGAGAGAGAGAGAAACAAGCCCCTAGCATTTTTATCAATCTTTTTTAGTTCGTGTTCTTCTGTTTTGAAACTATCGAGATATTTTTACTCCCTACTTTCTCGCCAGCAATCCCAAATTCTTTTTTATGGATTATATATTTTAACTAAGGTACAAACACTATAGGTGTTTCGTAGGGAGTACAGTAACAGGAGATAAGAACAGGGTGCTATAATATTGCTTTTACTTTAGATAGTTATCCAATATGTTTAGGAAATGGGTTGTAAAACATG
Source organism: Palaemon carinicauda (assembly GCF_036898095.1). Lineage (NCBI taxonomy): Eukaryota > Metazoa > Arthropoda > Malacostraca > Decapoda > Palaemonidae > Palaemon > Palaemon carinicauda. The sequence continues at coordinate 105,388,974 of NC_090744.1, read as the reverse complement.
AATTATATAGATGTCATTACAACAACAACAGCAACAACAATAATGATAACAATAATAACAATGACAATGACAATGGCAATAATAATAATATCTGATGATTTTTGTGTCTATAAATTCAGTTCCATTGCAAACTTCAAAAGACCATGTTAGAGAGAGAGAGAGAGAGAGAGAGAGAGAGAGAGAGAGAGAGAGAGAGAGAGGAGAGAGAGAGGAGGAGAGAGAGAGAGAGAGGAAACTGCAACATAAGCCCGTAACAGAAGATGCAAAATTTAAAATTACGATCACGTTCTAACGAGAGACGCCCCTTGAATCTCTAACTCTGTAGTAGGAATTCTGTTTTAAACTTCCATTGTATCTCTCTCTCTCTCTCTCTCTCTCTCTCTCTCTCTCTCTCTCTCTCTCTCTCTCTCTCTCTCTCTCTCTCCACAATGCTTCTTCCCTCATATTTAAGAGTATATCGTTACTAGAATCAGACATTATCAGACATAATCGACGCGTAAATCCAAGACATTGGTTATTTGTCCCTGTAATTCTATAGATCAATCTCGTTATTCGTGTTGTCAACGGCAGTGAGAATTTGTTGCGTAGGCAGACCGCAAGTTACTGCCAGCAATGGTAAACTTGGGAAATTGCTAGTAATGACAAAGCATTGCCGGTAAGGACAAATCTATGAGATTGCCGGTAATGACAAAGCTAGAAGATTGCTGGTAATTACAAAGCTAGAAAATTGCTGGTAATGACAAAGCTAGGAAACAGCCAGTAATGACAAAGCTAGGAGATTGCCAGTAATAATGAAGCTAGAGACTGCCAGTAATGACAAAGCTAGGAGATTGCCGGTAATGATAAAGTTAAAGACGGCCAGTGATGACAAAGCTATGAGATTGCCGGTAATGCCAAAGCTAGGAGATTGCCAGTAATGGCAAAGCTATGAGATTGTCGGTAATGACAAAGCTATGAGATTGTCGGTAATGACAAAGCTATAAGATTGTTGGTAATGAAAAATCTAGGAGATTGCTGGTGATGTCAAAGTAGGCGAATGCCGATAATGACAAAGCTAGGAGATTGCCAGTAATGATAAAGCAAGGAGACTGCTAGTAATGACAAAGCTAGGAGATTGCCAGTAATGATAAAGTTAGAGATTGCTGGTAATGACAAAGCTAGGAGATTGCTGGTAATGACAAAGCTAGGAGATTGCCGGTAATGACAAAGCTAGGAGATTGCCGGCAATGACAAAGCTAGGAGATTGCCGGTAATGACAAAGCTAGGAGATTTCCGGCAATGACAAAGCAATGAGATTGTCGGAAAAGAAAAATCTAGGAGATTGCTAGCAATGACAAAGTAGGCGAATGCCGATAATGCCAAAGCCAGGAGATTGCCTGTAATAATAAAGCAAGGAGACTGCTAGTAATGACAAAGCTAGGAGATTGCCAGTAATGATAAAGTTAGAGACGGTCAGTAATGACAAAGCTATGAGACTGCCGGTAATGACAAAGCTAGGAGATTACTGGTAATGACAGAGCTATGAGATATTGGGTAATGACAGAGCTATGAGATTGTCGGTAATGACAAAGCTTTGAGATTGTTGGTGATGAAAAAAGTAGGAGAATGCTGGTAATGATAAAGTAGGCGACTGCCGATAATGACAAAGCTAGGAGATTGCCAGTAATGATAAAGCAAGGCGACTGCTAGTAATGACAAAGCTATGAAGTTGCCAGTAATGATAAAGTTAGAGACGGCCAGTTATGACAAAGCTATTAGATTGACGGTAATGACAAAGATAGGAGATAGCCGGTAGTAACAAAGCTAGGAGATTGCCGGTAGTAACAAAGCTAGGATATTGCCGGTAATAACAAAGCTATGAGATTGTCGGTAATGACAAAGCTTTGAGATTGTCGGTAATGAAAAAAATAGGAGATTGCTGGTAATGACAAAGTAGGCAAATGCCGATATGATTGGTTGGTGAAGATTGCCATACCTGTAGCATGACACAGGCTCTTTATGCTGGACAGCCCGTAATACGGCAAGGAGACTACTAGTAATGACAAAGCTAGTAGATTGCTAGTAATAACAAAGATAGGAGATTGCTGGTAAGGACAAAGCTATAAACTGTCAATAATGACAAAGCTAGGAGATTGCTCGTCAGGACAAAGCTATAAACTGTCAATGAAAAAGCTAGGAGATTGCCGGTAATGACAAAGCTAGGAGATTGCCGGTAATGACAAAGCTAGGAGATTGCCAGTAATGACAAAGCTAGGAGACTGCCAGTAATGATAAAGCCAGGAGACTGCCGGTAACGACAAAGCTAGGAGATTGCCGGTAATGCCAAAGCTAGAGACTGCAGTAATGAAAAAGCTAGAAGATTGCCAGTAATGACAAAGCTAAAAGATTGCCAGTTATGACAAAGCTAGGAGACTGCCGGTATTGCTAAAGCCAGAGAATGCCAGTAACAACAAAGCTAGGACATTGCCGGTAATGATAAAGCTAGAGACTGCCAGTAGTGACAATGCTAGGAGATTGCCAGTAATGACAAAGCTATGAGATTGCCGGTAATGACAAAGCTAGGAGATAGATGTTAGTGACAAAGCTAGGAGACTCCTAGTAATGACAAAGCTATAAACTGCTGGTGAAGAAAAAGCTAGGAGATTGCTGGTAATGCTAAAGCAGGACACTGCCAGTAATGACAAAGCTAGGTAATTTCCGGTAATGACAAAGCTAGAAGATTGCCAGTAATAATAAAGCTAGAGACTGCAAGTAATGACAAAGCCTGGAGATTGCCAGCAATGACAAAATTAGGAGATTGCCAGTAATGATAAAGCTAGGAGATTGCCAGTAATGACAAAGCTAGGAGATTGCCGGTAATGACAAAGCTAGGAGATAGACGCTAGTGACAAAGCTAGGAGACTCCTAGTAATGACAAAGCTATATACTGCTGGTGAAGAAAAAGCTAAGAGATTGCTGGTAATGATAAAGCAGGACATTGCCAGTAATGACAAAGCTAGGTAATTTCCGGTAATGACAAAATTAGGATATTGCCAGTAATGAAAAAGCTAGAGACTGCCAGTAATAACAAAGCTAGGAGAATGCCAGTAATGATAAAGCTAGGTACTGCCAGTAATGGCAAAGCTAGGAGATTGTTAGTAATGATAAAGCTAGAGACAGCCAGTAATGACAGAGCTAGTAGAGAGCTAGTAATCGCAAATCCAAGATATTGCCATTAGTGACCAAAGTAGGAGATTGCCAGTAATGATAAAGCTAGAAACTGCAAGTAATGACAATGCCTGGAGATTGACAGCAATGACAAAATTAGGAGATTGCCAGTAATGACAAAGCTAGAGACTGCCAGTAATAACAAAGCTGGGAGAATGCCAGTAATGATAAAGCTAGATACTGCCTGTAATGGCAAAGCTAGGAGATTGTTAGTAATGATAAAGATAGAGACAGCCTGTATTGACAGAGCTAGTAGAGAGCTAGTAAACGCAAATCGAAGAGATTGCCGTTAGTGACAAAGCTAGGAGATTGCCATTAGTGACAAAGCTATAGACTGCCAGTAATGACAAAGCTAGGAGATTGCCGATAATGATAAAGCTAGAGCCTGCCAGTATTATTATTATTATTATTATTATTATTATTATCATTATCATTATTACTTGCTAATCTACAACCCTAGTTGGAAAAGCAAGATACTATAAACCCAGGGGCCCCAACAGGGAAAATAGCCCAGTAAGGAAAAGAAACAATGAAAAATAATATATTTAAAGAACAATGACATTTAAATAAATATTTCCTATATAAACTATGAAAACTATAACAAAAAAAGACGAAGAGAAACGAGATAGAATAGTGTATCTGAGTGTACCCTCAAGCAAGAGAACTCTAACCCAAGACAGTGGAAGACCATGGTACAGAGGCTATGGCACTACCCAAGACTAGAGAACAATGGTTTGATTTCGGAGTATCCTCCTAGAAGAGCTGCTTACCATAGCTAAAGTCTCTCTTCTATCCTTACCAAGAGGAAAGTAGCCACTGGACAATTACAGTAATGACAAATCTATGAGATTGGCGATAATGATAAAGCTAGAGACAACCAGTAATGACAAAGCTAGGAGAACGCTAGTAATGTCAAAGCTAGAAGATTGCCGTTAGTGACCAAGCTAGAGACTGCAAGCAATGGCAAATCTAGGAGAGTACCTAATTCTAAGGTAAAACTCGAAATGAAGTCATGTAAAGAAAAAAAAAAAGTTCTTTTTCTGGTTCAATATTATCAACGAGGAACATTTGTTTTAGAAAGGCTGTTAAAATGTGCTTTAAAGGATACCAACACGGTGGAAAATGTCTGTTTTCCTTCCTCCATAGTAACAAATTATCCATGAAGGAAATTTGATAGCTTAAGCTGAAGGAAAAGTAAAAGAAAATGTAGTGAAACTTGTAATTAAAATTACCCACGTTTTTGTAGGAGATTTCAGGAACGTGTTTCTCAACACCTTACTAGTTGCTGTGCAGAGAGAGAGAGAGAGAGGAGAGAGAGAGAGAGAGAGAGAGAGAGAGAGAGAGAGAGAGAGAGAGAGAGAGTAATGAAACCTGAAAGACGTGAGACATTGAATACAATATATTGACTGTTCACCACGCGGTGAATTATTATTTAATTTTACCTTGTATTTCGCTATTTCAATCTATGCTTTTCCATCTGTTCTCTTGTTGATTATTGTTTTCATTCTTTCTTGTTCCCATTGTAATCCTTGGAACGTTTTAACAGCGAATGCTTCTTTCATTGTTATTATGTAATAATTTGATCAAACCGAATCGATATTATTTTCCGATTTAATCACAATCGAAGCCATTTTTCTTCTATTAACCGTGAAGTTAATCTGTCCATTGGACTTCGACCAACCATAGTCAATCAGCCATCAGTTACATGACAATCTACCTTGATTAGCACACGTCGTTAAGAGTGTCTGCCATTCTCCTATCAGATAATCAAACCTGGGCAGGCTTGATAGAAAGACGAAGGACATAGCCACTAGACTAGAGGTTAAAAGCATTCATCTGGAATGACTGGAATTTTTGACGTACGGTTGGACACAGGATTCCCTAACACACCTCGTTCCAAAGAAGTACACCCTGTCAAACCCTTACTTCACCGCGATATACCGAGCAAATAGTGTTGGGAGATGGCAGAAGTGGTTTAAAGGATTAAAGGTCGCTCATGAGTGGCAGAGGCAAGGGACAATGACATTGCCCTATCAAGCAGGACAATGCCCTTGAGTCTGATCATATAGACATACGATCACCGCCCAAACTCCCTCTCCACCCAAGCTAGGACCAAGGAAGGCCAGGCAATGGCTGCTGATGACTCAGTAGGCTCCCCAAAACCCCCAATCCTTAGCTCACAAGGATGGTGAGCTTGCAGCGACCAAAGAAACTAACGCATTTAAGCGGGACTCTAACCCCAGTCTGGTAATCACCAGGCAAGGATGCTACCACAAAATCTCGTCGCGCAGTAAGGGTGTAGCTGGGTGCACTTCTTCAGAACGAGGTGTACAGGAATTCCTGTGTCCAACTGTACGTTCAGCTCCGTTGAGTCGATAATTCTCGGGATCGTTATTCCTCTCATCCAAGACAATTCCCGAATGGGAATTAAGGAGAAAATGGTTTCCCTTGCGGCTGGGAGATATGCTGATCGCTCAATCATGCCAATTGTAACGGATAGGTTGGTGACTGGGACGTTGGTAGGGACTCTATTGGTCTTTAATTGATATATATATATATATATATATATATATATATATATATATATATATATATATATATATATATATATATATAAATATGTGTGTGTGTATAAAATACATACATTGTATATATATATATATATATATATATATATATATATATATATATATATATATGTGTGTATAATATATATATATATATATATATATATATATATATATATATATATATATATATATATTGTACATTATATATATATATATATATATATATATATATATATATATATATAAACATATACTGTATATATAATGCTCGCGTGTATACATATTTATGTAAAGATATACGTATTGTATACATATCTATATTTAGCTATACGTATTATATATATATATATATATATATATATATATATATATATATATATATATATATGTGTGTGTGTGTGTGTGTGTGTATACAAATATATACTCGTATAGACCGTATATGTATGTGTATATTTGTGCATGAATATGAATAAAAGTACATCAATTCATATATACATACACATACTGTGTCTGGCCCCTGCCCTATCCTCTTGGTCCAAGCACACAGTTACCTAATTAGAAATGGGAGAGCTGTAGACTAGGTGCAATCCACGGACCCAGTTAATGTTACCCTAGCACTGTATCAAACAGTTGCAGCGGTTCCTTTAGGTGAATAAAACTTTCTAATGTGAATAGATGGATGTAGATACTAATCCTTCACTTAATACTCAGTCTTAACTTTGATCCCCTTGTCAATCATTTTCCCATTAATTAATAAACTAATCTGCTCAACAAACAAAATATTTATCCGGTTACTTTTTCTGCTTTATTTTTAGACGTTCTAATAATAAAAGTCTTAGTATTCTTGATTGAAGTTTATTTTTAGTTGAAACTCTCTCTCTCTCTCTCTCTCTCTCTCTCTCTCTCTCTCTCGGCCCAGCTGCTATTCTCCCACCAGGAAATTCCAGAGTGATGATCGAGTTTCTATAAATGATCTTGAGGAAGATTAAAAGTTAAACGAACGTTTTCTTAAGCACACGAAAAAAAAAAAATACGAATTACAAGATAAGAAACAGATAACATTTTAATTTAAACAATTTCAGATTAGATACAAAAATGGCTACATTACATCATGAACATTTAATTCACCAAAAAGTTAACGTTTAAAAGGATGTAAAAAATAATATTAATTCAACAAGACTACTATTTGAGATTTTTTATATTTAAAATACTTTAAATATGATATCTATGGAGATGATGGGGATATTTTATAAAAACGTAGATATATCAAAGATGATATTGAACAGATGTTTCAAACTTATGTCCAAAAAAAAAAAAAAAAAACATTCATGAAGATATTTTACTATCATCAATATTTATACAGAAGTTTTATAAGCATAAAATAATTCATCATTATAAACGATGTGTGTATTATGATATCACGTAAACATCAGTAGAGTTTATAAACAAAAGGTTGTTAAAATTAAGCCATTTGACCAAATCTATCATATAATATATATATATATATATATATATATATATATATATATATATATATATACATACATATATACATATACACCCGTGTGTGTATGTATATGGATGAAAATCAACAGCATCGTGGTCAAATAGATATAAATTCCTACCACATACCAGGATCGAACCTTGGCCACTTGAAATGAAAGGCAAGGCCTCTGGTGGCTCGATTAGTAGCGACCTTGCCTTTCATTTGAAGGGGCTAGGTGAAATTTATCTATATAATATACAGTATATACATACATAGATATATTTATATATATATATATATATATATTTATATATATATATATATATATATATATATATATATATATATATATATATATATATATATATGTGTTTAATGAAGTTTGATCTCCGCCCAGTAAACACCTGATCACAGCCCAGGTCGCAGGTATGGGATTGTCATTGTTCTGTAAGCCTCTCTATGTATGTTCGTACGTTTACTTTCCCTATAAAATGTAAATAAACCTCTCTCAATAAATCAGTCCTCTGAAGAAGTATCACGAAACTAGTCAGGACTTAATCGTATATTTCGTATTTCCATTTTCCCTGTGGTTCTTCTGCATATATATATATATATATATATATATATATATATATATATATATATATATATATATATATATATATATATACATATCTATATATCTATATATCTATATATCTATATATCTATATATATATATATATATATATATATATATATATATATATATATATATATATTTATATATATATATATGTGTGTGTGTATGTATGTGTGTGTGTTGTTTTAGATAAGATATAAACAACACTCCTTAAGAGAAGATAGGAAAAAGATGGGGAAAAGAACAAGAGAAAACTTCCCTTTTGAAAATGTCTTCCGGCATTGGCCCATCATTACCAGTCTTAATTAGAATTCTCATTTAAAGGGGAAAAAAATAAATAAAAATAGGTATCTGAAAGTCTTATTTATTTTCAATTAATTTCGAATTAACTTTTGTTGGCAATTTTTTAGGGGGGTTATATATTATATCTTCCCAAGTTACAGAACCTATCAGAGGCCAAATAAGTGATAGACTTTCATAATTCTTATTCTGGACGGAAAATAGTTGCTGGAGACCGAAAGAATTTTAAAACTGATCTCTTGTTAATTGTATAGTGTCTTAAGGCTAATTCCATCATCATCTTCATCATCATTATTATCATTATCATTATTATTACCATTAACACCATCATTTTATATATTTATATATATATATATATACATATATATACATATATATATATATATATATATATATATATA
>NC_090744.1:105357888-105375388 GCF_036898095.1 Palaemon carinicauda | reverse complement strand
TTACTTAGTTGTCTTCTTAAGAATTAAATATGAAATCAATTTATGCTTATCTGAAAATCCTATCTTCTGTTATCCCAAATTCGAAACTGACGATGGATAATCCATTAATGAACAGACCTGTCTACTGACACTGCAGACCATAAGCGACCTTTCAACCCATAAGCATACTGACGTCAGAACTCTGTGATTTTGCAAATCCCTGAATCAGTTAAAAGCTCAAAGCACCTTTACTCTTCCTTAATCCGACTTTTTTTTTTGGCATATTTTTTTTTAATATTGTCTCGTTAATTAGTGTATATATATTAGTTTGATTTATTTCATACTGGGAATCGATGTGTTCTCCCGGAGCTTTCATTCTGAAATTTTAAGGAGGTAATTCTTTAGTGATATTTGACTGTTTGGAACATAAATATATACATACATACATACACAACTATGCATACATACATACATACACACAACTATATATATATATATATATATATATATATATATATATATATATGTATATTTATATATATATATATATATATATTTGTACATATACATATACATATACATACATACATATCTATATATATATATATATATATATATATATATATATATATATATATATATATATAAGCACAATCATGCACAGTAAATTATTTTTCTTAAATGTGTTAATAATAATATATTATCATTATATGACTAAGCGTTTTACTCTGTTTGCGTTGCCTTAACGCATAATTATTTACCAATGATTCAATTACAAATGAAAAATAAAAGAGAAGTATTCGTACAATCATCGTATTTCGTAAAATTTTCAATGGAAAATCTTCATATCAATAATTCATTTAATTCTTTCGAAGCATGAACGGAGATTAACCATAAAACAATTAATTTTAAATGCTCATGCTAATAAAAATATAACTTCATAAACTCTTCAATCTATGTCATGTCAAGGCAGACAGTTAATTCTAATAGTCAGGCCTTCTCCATCATGAGGCTCAATACTACACAGTATTCTAGAAGTTTTATTCCAGCTGTTACCAAGTTGTGGAATGATCTTCCTAATAGGGTAGTTGAATCAGTAGAACTTCAAAAGTTCAAAGTTGGAGCAAATGTTTTTATGTTGACCAGGCTGACATGAGTCTTTTTATTGTTTATATACGACATATCTGTTTTTGACGTTGTTAATAGTTTATATAGGACATATCTGTTTTGACGCTGTTGCTGTTTATAGAATGATATATTGTTAATTTATTCGCATCACTTATTTATTTCCTTATTTCCTTTCCTTACCGGGCTATTTTTCCCTGTTGGAGCCCTTAGGCTTATAGCTTCTTGCTTTTCCAACTAGGGTTGTAGCTTGGCTAATAATAATAATAATAATAATAATAATAATAAAAAGGTGCTGCCTGAAAGAGGGTTCTCTCTCTCTCTCTCTCTCTCTCTCTCTCTCTCTCTCTCTCTCTCTCTCTCTCTCTCAAGAACCTAGGCCTAACTCTAGTTAACAACGTCGCATTAGGCTTAAGAACTCCAAACTAGAACACGATAACAGATTTCTCCGCTTCAAACTGATTACTGTAGGTGACACTTCAAGACACGTATTGAAACTTAATTCACATAAATCAAGAAATTAGAGTTCCTCCTGGAATACAGAGCACATGAAGACATCCTTTCTCATGTTAATGTTTAGCAGGTTTGGATTAGGGACAATTCATAAAAAAAAAGAAGAAAAAAAAATGTATAGCGAATTCATCCAAACATTAATTGAAAATATTATGAGCAATTTTTTTCGTTATGAATACAGTAAATCTATTAATATAAAATAAATATGTGTCGAATTACGGAAATATGTATGATTATTTTTCAACAAAGACATCAACAAAAATAATAAAAATCTATTAGTGTTCCACAAATGACATTAGCCATCTATGATTGGATAACTGGCATTTGTTATTTAAAAGTCGGCGGGTGATTTTAATTACAATTTTTTAATTTCTAATTATTCTTTTTTATTTTAATTCTACATTACTTCTTATATCGTTGATTTATTTTCTTATTTCCTTTCCTCACAGGGCCATTTTCCATTTTGGAGCCCTTGTGCTTATAGCATCTTGCTTTTCCAACTAGGGTTGTAACTTAGCTAGTAATAATAATAATAATAATAGGAATATTTTCACATTTCATTAAGCACTGTTACCCATAGAACCTATATAACAACAAATGCAGCCGTTTCTAGTCAACTGGAGGACAAAGGTCTCAGATTGGTGATGGAAGTTTTTCGTCTATTCACACACAGCTCATCAACTTAGTATGGGTAGCCCTGACTAGTACAGCTTTGCTGATCATGGCGATGGGAAAACCCTTTCACCATGTTAAGGTATTCAAACCACACACTCACACACACACAGTAAGGTAACTCTCCGTGATATATAAAATATTTACAAAGATCCTATTAGGCCGAATAGAAAGACAGCTAGACCTTGACCAACCAAGAGAGCAGACAGGATTTATAAAAAAAAAATAAATAGCTTATCATATCCATGTAATAAACAGCTAGTGGAAAAACCAATAGTGTGTGACAAACCACTATGTAAGGCATTTGTAGACTGTGAAAGCTTTTGATTTTGTCAAAAACTAAGTAGTAATGAAAACCCCCCAAAGAAACGGAACAGATGAAACTTTTATTAAAACGCTTAAATAACTATCCAGGTAGTACAGTAACCGTAAAACTACACGCATATGAGAAAATACCGATTGAGAGAGGAGTTAGACAGGGAGAGCCCATCTCTCCTAAATTATTCACAGCGTGCATAAAAGTTTTTAGGAAGTTAAAGAGGGAAAATGTAATAATTAACATTAAAGGAGAATACCATAACTTAAGAGTTTAAGAGGACACTTCTATTTAGTGAATTATGGGAGAATGCAAAGTATGATCAACGATTTAAGTAAAAAACAGATGTAAGAATGATATTTAATATGAGTAAAACTATAATAACGAGACTGCTGAGAGACAACAAATAAAGGTTATGGATAAACCTTTAGACAGTTAATGAATATACAAATTTAGTACAGACAGTAATAGTTTCCCCAGAACAAGACCCCAAAACTAAAAGAAGGATAAGTACGGGATAGAAAGCTTTTGGTAACAAAACGGAATTATGAAAAGTAACATGCCACTTTCTCAAAAAAAAAAAAAAAAAAAAAAAAATTAATAAGCTGGTCCTATCAGTATTAACTTACGTATCAGAAACGGGGACCCTTGCTGAATACATAGTACATAAGCTAGTTACGACTCTGAGCTATGGAAAGAATAATGATGGGAATAACACTAAGAAAAAAAATATAACACATGTACAAGAGCAACCTAAAGTAGAGGATATTATAATATGTATGAAAAATACATGGACATGGGGAGGACATGAAAGGAGAAGGAGATAATATATGGACATTAAGAATAAGAGAATGGGTCCCTAGAGATTGCAGAAAAAGCAGAGAAAGGAAGATGGTGGATTGACGAGCTAAGAACATTTTCTCACAGAGCCGAAAGACCATAAACAGATGCAAATGGAAGGATATGTCTAAGGCCTTAGTCCTGCAGTGGACTAACTGCGGCTGATGCTGATATACAAATATGCACTATATGGATATGTGTATGAATACATTTAAATACATAAAGAACTTTACAACTTCCTTTTTTATTATTATTGGTTTTGGATTATCGAGCCATCGATAAAAATTCTGATGAGTCTCTTTTATGGATGCATCAAACAAGATGGTTTTCCAATAACTGTTGTCCTATGTGTTGAGGCGGGTTAACTTTTAAAAAGTACTTTGGTACAATTCCCTTGTATAAGACGATTGAAAAGATTTTTACATAAACCAACAAACAATATATATAATATATATATACATATATACAAATAAATATACACATTATAATATATACACATACACACACACACACATATATATATATATATATATATATATATACATACATACATACATACATACATACATACATACATACATACATACATACATACATACATATATATATATATATATATATATATATATATATATAATGTTGTATATACAGTATAGTTATATATGTATACATACATATACATTCACATATTAATATATACATACTGCACATACATAAATCAATACATATATATAATGTATATACAGTATAGTTATATATGTATATATACGTATACATTTACATATAAATACATACATACTGCACATACATAAATAAATACATATATATAATGTTGTATATACAGTATATTTATATGTTTATATACGTATACATTTACATATGAATACATACATACATACATACATATCTATATATCTATATAAATATATATATATAATATACATATACATATACATATATATATATATATATATATATATATATATTATGCATATTATTATATACGCAGGCAGAGGCACACCGGCATATATTTTTGAAGTCTATATACTGTGTGTGTATATATATATATATATATATATATATATATATATATGTACATATATATATATATACATATATATATATATACATATATATATAGATATATATATATCTATATATAAATATATATACATATATATATATATATATATATATATATATATATGTATACATATACATACATATATACATACATATACATACATATATACATACATATACATACATACATATATATATATATATACATATATATATATATATATATATATATATATATATATATATATATATATGCATATTATTATATACGCAGGCAGAGGCACACCGGCATATATTTTTGAAGTTCATATACTGTGTGTATATATATATATATATATATATATATATATATATATATACATGTGTGTACGAGTACCTACACACATGCATATACATATGCAAATGTATGTATAGTGTGTTCTCTCCTTCAACTTTTCAAGCTATCCTCTGCACCCCGGTGTGAAGTATAGCACCAAGAGAGAAAAGTTTAACGTTTCTCATTTCACAGCATGGAATATTGTTTGAAATCCCCAAACCATTTCACTTGACCCTGACAGTCGATGGTAACCGTCCTGCATAAGATATAGCATTGAGGCCAGAGCAACCCACCTATAAATTATGAAAAGGATATTGACCACACTCCTGAAAAAAAAAAAGAACATGCACAGATATTTTCCTCTCCCATGCTAATTGAAAATCAATAACATGAGCTAAGTTGGTTTTCCAAAAGTTTTTTTTTTTCTATATCATCGGATAGGAAATCCATAACGGTGAGCATAAACAGCTGTATACGGTATCCATACTGTTAACCACACGGTACGTATGAACAGCTGCATAAGGTAGCAATACTGTAACCGATGCGGTGAGTATAAACAGCTGCAAAATATACCAATACTGTTACCGATACACTGAGTATAAACAGCTGCATAATGTAGCTTTACTGTTACCGATACGGTGAGTATAAACCGCTGCATAATATAGCAATACCGTTATCGATACAGCGAGTATAAACAGCTAAATATGGTAGTAATAATGTTATCAATACGACGAGTATAAACAGCTTAATACGGTAGCAATACTGTTAACGATAGGCGAGTATAAACAGCTACATAAGGTAGCAATACTATTACCGATATGGTAAATATAAACGACTGCGTACGGTAGCAATATTGTTACCGATACGGCGAGGATAATCAGCTGCATTAGATAGCAATACCGTTACCGATACAGTGAGTATTAACATTTCAATACAGTAGCAATACTGTTACTGTTACCGATACGACTAGTATAAACAGCTGAATATGGTAGCAATATTGTTAACGATAGGCGAGTATAAACAGCTACATACGGTAGCAATAGTGTTACCAATATGTTGAGTATAAACAACTGCGCACGGTACCAATACTGTTACCGATAAGGTGAGAATAAACAGCTCCATAATGTAGCAATACTGTTACTGATACGGTGAGTGTAAACAGCTGCATAAGATAGCATTACTGTTAACGATATGGCTAGCATAAACAGCTGCATACGGTAGCAATACTGGTAATGATACAGTGAATATAAACTTCTGCATAAGGTAGCAATACTGTTACCGATATGGTGAGTATAAACAGCTGCATAACATAGTAATACTGTTACCGATACGGTGAGTATAAACAGCTGCATAATGTAACAATACAGTTACCGATATGGCGAGTATAAACAGCTGCATACGGTAGTAATACTGTTAATGATACAGTTAATATAAACAGCTCCATAAGGGAGCAATACTGTTACTGATAAGGTGAGTATAAACAGCTGCATAAGGTAGCAATACTATTACCGATACGTTGAGTATAAAGAGCTGCATAAGGTAGCAATACTATTACCGATATGTTGAGTATAAAGAGCTGCATAATGTAGCAATGCTGTTACCGATACGGTGAGTATAAACAGCTGCATAATGTAGCAATACTGCTACCGATATGGTGAGTATAAACAGCTGCATAATGTAGCAATGCTGTTACCGATACGGTGAGTATAAACAGCTGCATAATGTAGCAATACTGTTACCGATATGGTAAGTATAAACAGCTGCATAATGTAGCAATACTGTTACCGATGAGGTGAGTATAAACAGCTGCATAATGTAGCAATGCTGTTACCGATACGGTGAGTAAACAGCTGCATAATGTAGCAATACTGTTACCGATACGGTGAGTGTTAACAGCTGCATAATGTAGCAATACTGTTACCGATACGGTGAGTATAAACAGCTGCATAATGTAGCAATGCTGTTACCGATACGGTGAGTATAAACAGCTGCATAATGTAGCAATGCTGTTACCGATACGGTGAGTATAAACAGCTGCATAATGTAGCAATGCTGTTACCGATACGGTGAGTATAAACAGCTGCATAATGTAGCAATGCTGTTACCAATACGGTGAGTATAAACAGCTGCATAATGTAGCAATGCTGTTACCGATGAGGTGAGTATAAACAGCTGCATAATGTAGCAATGCTGTTACCGATACGGTGAGTATAAACAGCTGCATAATGTAGCAATGCTGTTACCGATACGGTGAGTATAAACAGCTGCATAATGTAGCACTACTGTTACCGATACGGTGAGTATAAACAGCTACATAATGTAGCAATGCTGTTACCGATACGGTGAGTATAAACAGCTGCATAATGTAGCAATACTGTTACCGATGAGGCGAGTATAAACAGCTACATAATGTAGCAATGCTGTTACCGATACGGTGAGTAAACCGCTGCATAATGTAGCAATGCTGTTACCGATACGGTGAGTAAACCGCTGCATAATGTAGCAATACAGTTACCGATACGGTGAGTATAAACAGCTGCATAATGTAGCAATGCCGTTACCGATACGGTGAGTATAAACAGCTGCATAATGTAGCAATGCCGTTACCGATATGGTGAGAAGAAACAGCTGCATAATGTAGCAATACTGTTACCGATACGGTGAGTGTAAACAGCTGCATAAGATAGCAATACTGTTACCAATATGGTGAGTATAACAAGCTGCATAATGTAGCAATACTGTTACCGATGAGGTGAGTATAAACAGCTGCATAATGTAGCAATGCCGTTACCGATACGGTGAGTATAAACAGCTGCATAATGTAGCAATACCGTTACCGATACGGTGAGTATAAACAGCTGCATAATGTAGCAATACTGTTACCGATGAGGTGAGTATAAACAGCTGCATAATGTAGCAATGCTGTTACCGATACGGTGAGTATAAACAGCTGCATAATGTAGCAATGCTGTTACCGATACGGTGAGTATAAACAGCTGCATAATGTAGCAATGCTGTTACCGTTACGGTGAGTAAACAGCTGCATAATATAGCAATACTGTTACCAATATAGTGAGTATAAACAGCTGCATAATGTAGCAATGCTGTTACCGATACGGTGAGTATAAACAGCTGCATAATGTAGCAATGCTGTTACCGATATGGTGAGTATAAACAGCTGCATAATGTAACAATGCTGTTACCGATACGGTGAGTATAAACAGCTGTATAATGTAGCAATGCTGTTACCGATACGGTGAGTATAAACAGCTGCATAATGTAGCAATGCTGTTACCGATACGGTGAGTATAAACAGCTGCATAATGTAGCAATGCTGTTACCGATACGGTGAGTATAAACAGCTGCATGATGTAGCAATGCTGCATAATGTAGCAATGCTGTTACCGATACGGTGAGTATAAACAGCTGCATAATGTAGCAATGCTGTTACCGATACGGTGCGTATAAACAGCTGCATAATGTAGCAATATCGGTGAGTATAAACAGCTGCATAATGTAGCAATGCTGTTACCGATACGGTGAGTATAAACAGCTGCATAATGTAGCAATGCTGTTACCAATACGGTGAGTATAAACAGCTGCATAATGTAGCAATACTGTTACTGATACGGTGAGTATAAACAGCTGCATAATGTAGCAATACTGTTACCGATGAGGTGAGTATAAACAGCTGCATAATGTAGCAATGCTGTTACCCATACGGTGCGTAAACAGCTGCATAATGTAGCAATACTGTTACCGATACGGTGAGTGTAAACAGCTGCATAATGTAGCAATACTATTACCGATACGGTGAGTATAAACAGCTGCATAATGTAGCAATACTGTTATCAATACGGTGAGGATAAACAGCTGCATAATGTAGCAATACTGTTACCGATACGGTGAGTATAAATAGCTGAATTAGGTAGCAATACTGTTACTGAGAGTATAAACAGCTGCATACGGTAAAAATACTGTTACTAATACGGCGAGTATAAACAGTGCATAAGGTAGCAATACTGTTACTGATACGGCGAGTATAAACAGCTCCATGAGGTAGCAATAGTGTTACTGATACAGCGAGTATAAACCGCTGCATAGGGTAGCAATACTGTTAGAGATACGGCGAGTATAAACAGCTGCATAAGGTAGCAATACTGTTAGTGATACGGCGAGTATAAACAGGTGTATTAGGTAGTAATACTGTTAGTGATACGGCGAGTATAAACAGCTGCATAATGTAGTAATTCTGTTACCGATAGTGAGTATAAACAGCTGCATAAGATAGCAATACTGTTACCGATACGGTGAGTATAAACAGCTGCATAAGGTAGTAATACTGTTACTGATACGGTGAGTATAAACAGCTGCATAAGATATGGTGAGTAACAAGCTGCATACGGTAGCAATACTCTTAACGATATGGCGAGTGTAAACAGCTACATAAGGTAGCAATACCGTTACCGATACAGTGAGTATAAAAAGCTTCAGACTGCTGCCATACTTTTATGTACGATTTTCATAAAATCTTCTTTTTGATTTCATTACTAATCTCTCAAGAGATATTGATCCCCACCCCAACAATCTCCCACAACAACAACACCAAAAAACACTTGAAATTCGTAGGCAATATATGTAAAGTTTGTACGTCCAAACTTCAACCCAACTTTAGGAAACTTGTCCTCGCATTAGGCATAAACGATGGGAGAAGCTATGGGTTGGAAACTCGCATCAAACAGACCAAAGGAGAGAGTAGCTAAAATACAGGTGTGATATTCGTTGTAGGTTCGCGATTTAAGGAGGAACAAGATCGCGAATGTAAGATTTCGAAGATTTCTCTTCTTTTCAAAGGGTTCTATTCAGTATTAAAGATCATTTCTTAATGTGGTTTATATAATGATGAAAGGCTTTTTCGAAATAAGAAAATATCAAATGGCATTACAAAATTTTCATCATTTTTGAAAAAGAGAAACGGAAAATGTTTTCTTGTATAAAATAAGCTCAATAAAACGTTATACTATCAAAAGATATAAGTGTGGTTCTGGATAAATAGATTCTTTGAAGCACTGTTGGATTTGCCAATAAATATTTGCCTTAACACTGGCAATACTGTTTCACATGAATATGGGAAAGTAACAATACACAAACTGATTTGCTAAACAGTAAAATTAATGAGTTACCAAATTCTTTTTCGTAAATATTTACAAAACAATGTGCCTTAATTATGGAGAAATTAACCTCACGATCACGATATTCTGTAGACAATTGTACAAAAACCCTTACTATATTCATTATAAAAAATATTATTCCAATTTAAACAGAATTGTCAGTCAAGACGAGATCGGGTACAAATTTCTCTGAGATAATCCTCCGGAAATCTGGGTACAGTTGGGGTACAATGACATTAAGACAAGACCTGTCCAGGATGATAAATGGAAATAAAATGGCACCAATTGCATGCGAGCGCTCGCTCTCTCTCTCTCTCTCTCTCTCTCTCTCTCTCTCTCTCTCTCTCTCTCTCTCTCTCTCTCTCTCTCTCTCTCTCTCGTGTGTGTGTATCTCGTGTGCGTGTATCTACGAAATCTAAGTAAATTATTTGGTATTCTAAATGTTACATTCACATTTATACCCAAATATAAAAAATAGGCATTAATACATATGTTTTATTTTCGTGAACAGAGCTGTTAATCAAAATATCAAATAATATTTCTACCATAAAAAATTTATATCATCTATGAAAATGAAGAATATCTGATTTAGTAGGATTATGAGATAAAATAGAAAAAAAAGACCATCAGATTTTATTTTTCATATTTTCAAAAATGTCCTAAGGTAACTCATTATAGTTTCTGAAGTATATTAGCAGAAGGCCCGAATAACTCCATGGCTTCCTTCATTACTGTTTGAGTTAGAAAAATAGGATGAAATATCCAGAAAGTTTGTGGAGTCAACAGCAAGCAACATTGAGGTAAACGCTGTAGCGTATCGTGTATTTTGCTTCAAGCCCAAAAGGGGTCTTGGGGTTTCTAGTGAAGACAGGGGAGAGAGAGAGAGAGAGAGAGAGAGAGAGAGAGAGAGAGAGAGTGGGTGAGTGAGTGAGAGAGAGAGAAAGTTAGAGAGAGAGAGTGGGTGAGAGAGAGAGAGAGAGAGAAAGTTAGAGAGAGAGAGTGGGTGAGAGAGAGAGAGAGAGAGAGAGAGAGAGAGAGTGGGTGAGTGAGTGAGAGAGAGAGAAAGTTAGAGAGAGAGAGAGAGAGTGGGTGAGTGAGTGAGAGAGAGAGAAAGTTAGAGAGAAAGAGAAAAAAAGTTAGAGAGAGAGAGAGTGAGATAGATAGAAAGAGAGAGAGAGTGAGATAGATAGAAAGAGAGAGAGAGTGAGATAGATAGAAAGAAAGAGAGAGAGAGAGTGAGATAGATAGAAAGAGAGAGAGAGAGAGAGTGAGATAGATAGAAAGAGAGAGAGAGAGATAGATAGAGAGAGAGAGAGAGAGAGAGAGAGTTAGGGAGATAGAGAGAGAGAGAAAGAAAAACTTATTACACACGAATGAATTTATAATAATAACAATAATAATAATAATAATAATAATAATAATAATAATAATAAATCAATTAAAAAATCCATTGTGCATAATGGATCGCAAAAGACATAAGTAATATCTCAAAATTCAAAATGAAGTACAAGAAATATTTACTAGCATGATACCATGAATGAAGCCTCACTCTCTCTCTCTCTCTCTCTCTCTCTCTCTCTCTCTCTCTCTCTCTCTCTCTCTGCTAAGGATGGTGGCATAATTGGAACTTGATGACTAGTTCTGAGATGGAAATTCTACATGGCTGACACTAATTTCTTTGGGAGGAAATGAAATGTCTTCGAGGCTTCAATAAAGCTCTAAAGATTTATGAACATAATTTCGTCAGGTTAATCAGGAAAATGCTATGAAAGTTGTATTTTATTAAGTTTGAATATTATTATAATTATTATTATTATTTTAATTATTAGTATCATTATTATTATTATTATTATTATTATTATTATTATTATTATTATTATTATTATTATTAAGCTGCAACCCTAGTTGGAAAAGCAGGATGCTATAAGCCCAGGGGCTCCAACAGGGAAAATATATTCTTATTAAAAAAAAATATTAATTACATTTTTTCTTGATTTACACTGTCAAGGTTATGTCAGTTTTCAATATTTTCATAAAAATAGTTACATTAAATAATTAGGTTAGGATTTTTTTAAGTATTCCATATGATAATTGCGTTTGTTATCAATTTTAAAAGCAAATCTTCCTTACTATCTCTTTTATATTTTCACAAAACATATTTCTAACACAAAAGAATCTAATGTTTCTAGGCAATATCTAATTTCCTATGTTAATTTCTAAACTGAATTATTTTCACAATTATCTTATTTTTATTTTGCTATTATTAAATCTATAACAAAGGAAAGTATTATACTTCTATACATGGACAGCAATTATGCATTCATACAGCAATAATAATTGCATGTTTGGTGTATGGCATTAAAACAATTTGACTTTTTCAGAAACGACGCAAGTTTCAAGAGAGAGAGAGAGAGAGAGAGAGAGAGAGAGAGAGAGAGATTTATGCATATACATTACATATAAATTATATATGAATCGTTAAAAATTCCAAATATTTCGGTATATAAACTATAAAAACTTTAACAAAACAAGAGGAAGATAAATAAGATAGAATAGTGTGCCCGAGTGTACCCGCAAGCAAGAGAACTCTAACCCAAGACAGTGGAAGACCATGGTACAGAGGCTATGGCACTACCCAAGACTCGAAAACAATGGTTTGATTTTGGAGTGTCCTTCTCCTAGCAGAGCTGCTTACCATAGCTAGAGTCTCTTTGAATAATTTGCCAGATGAATAATTTTAAGTTTTTAGTCTTTTTTTCAAGTCTTAAAAAAATCAACATCATAAGAATGACAAGGAGTATTGTTTTATCATCCTAATGAATTGACTATTTTTCGATAGTTGAACAATTTCAAATTTTGCCAGTTAGGAAGATTAATTTTTCAGATGTGTTGTTCATAATGGTTTAGCAGATGAAGTCTCAAACGATAAATAAGCTCTCCATTGCATGCAAAATGAGAGAGAGAGAGAGAGAGAGAGAGAGAGAGAGAGAGAGAGAGAGAGAGAGAGAGAGATTTTCACATTACCTTTTATTATAACATATGTACTGATCTTTATTTCCGGATTAAGAAAAACCACTTTAGATACAATTCCAATAATTTTTTATGAGCTTCCCATCTCTTGTGTAGCTAAATAAAACCTTTGGAGTCAAAATATGTTTCTGCTCAGATTCTCTGCTTTCCTGAAAATCTAGTCATTCGTCTTTCACTCACACTAAAAAAAGAAGAGCGAGTGAATGAGCTAATCACCACTGGAAAAAGGTAGTGCTCGTGGATGGACTCAGATGTTGTGCGGAGAAATTTACAGAATATATCTTGAAAGGGAAAGCTATCAGGGATACGTCCCCATAAAGGATTCGGTCTCGAAGATTATATCATTATTATCATTATCATTATCACTGCTATTTAAGCTACAACCCTAGTTGGAAAAGCAGAATGCTATTTAAGCTACAACCCTAGTTGGAAAAGCAGAATGCTATAAGCCCAAGGGCTCCAACAAAGCAAAATAGCCCGGTGAGGAAAGGAAACAAGGAAATAAATTAACTGCAAGAGAAGTAATGAACAATTAGAATAAAATATTTTAAGAGCAGTAACAACATTGATACAGGCTTTATATAAATTGAAAGAACTCCACCAAAAAAAAAAGAAAAAAAAAAGAAAGAAAAAAAAAACAGGAAGAGAAATAAGATAGAATAGTATGCCTGAGTGTCCCCCAGCAATCTAGAAGTATTTACAAAAATTTTAGATGAATAAAACTCCTATAATTAATTATCTTTAGTTACAATGACAATTATATCAATGTTTATTTATACTAACCATGTGAAACATAGGTGCTAATTAATTAGCATCTATATCCGGTGTATATTATATGATGCTACGTCTGCTATAGTTTTGAACCGGAAGTGGAATTAGCTATGGAGTTTTGAACCACAAGGTGAATCTACTATGGACGTTTGAACCGGAAGTTTAATCTGCTATGGAGTTCTGAACCGGAAGTTGAATCTGCTATGGAGTTCTGAACCGGAATTTGAATCTGCTATGGAGTTTTGAACCGGAAGTTGAATCTGCTATGGAGTTTTGAACCGGAAGTTGAATCTGCTATGGAGTTTTGAACCGGAAGTTGAATCTGCTATGGAGTTTTGAACCGGAAGTTGAATCTGCTATGGAGTTCTGAACCGGAATTTGAATCTGCTATGGAGTTTTGAACCGGAAGTTGAATCTGCTATGGAGTTTTGAACCGGAAGTTGAATCTGCTATGGAGTTTTGAACCGGAAGTTGAATCTGCTATGGAGTTTTGAACCGGAAGTTGAATCTGCTATGGAGTTTTGAACCGGAAGTTGAATCTGCTATGGAGTTTTGAACCGGAAGTTGAATCTGCTATGGAGTTTTGAACCGGAAGTTGAATCTGCTATGGAGTTCTGAACCGGAAGTTGAATTAGCTATGGGGTTTTGAACCACAAGTTAAATCTGCTATGGAGTTTTGAATCGGAAGTTGAATCTGCTATGGAGTTTTGAACCGGAAGTTGAATCTGCTATGGAGTTTTGAACCGGAAGTGGAATGAATTAAGAAAAAAGAAAAGAAAAGAAAAAAGCCCCTAAATGGCACTGTTTGCATTCCCTCTTCTTCATAACTTTGGAATTATAGCATTTGTGAAATTAGATGACATTATAAGAATCTAATATTTCCATAAATTAGTTTATTATGTTATATGGATCTGTGAATGTGTTTTTATGTTAGTGTAAATCTATTTTTTTTATTACCAATCGAATCTTACGACGATTAGAAAAAAAAAACTATGATGTATTGCAATTAAATTGGGAGTTAATTATTATATTTAATAACAGAATTTTTCCACGTCCATAGTGAGTGAGAAATTTTACAATAAAAGAAAACAGCAAAGTAAATAAAGGATAAATTTTAGCCACAAAGAATATAATCAGCTGATTATCACGCGGAAGTTATTAATTCTCTGAAATGAAATAGTACAATCGAGCAACTCTTGGAGATGAGCAATGAGAAAGCAGAAAGATTTCGTGAGTGACAGAAACTAAAGTTAGATTTTGACTGTAGATAACATTCCAAGGCTTACGCAACTTTAAATTATGTCTTTGAAATAACAAAGAATTTTAAGTTTTCCTGTGGCTTTCCAATTTTCGTTGTTTTCTTTTTCCAGCTTTTATTAAGGAATTTTACGAAAACTTATTCATGCAAAAAAAACTTTCTGCACAGATGTGTTTCAGTTTACTTTGTTTTCCAATCTCTTGTTTTCCGTATTTATTTACATTCAAATCTAATTTATATTTGCAGAGATTTTACTTACTGATTCCTATTATTAGGCTAACACTATCTTTTATTATTTCGTAGAATTTCTAACATTCTTTTATTAAAATACTCTTGACTGGTCTGCCATTTTTTTTGGAATTTTTATCAAGTGATTTTCTAAAGTTGTCTGAAAATTATATTATCAGAAGCTTTATCTACAAATTTGTATATATAATCATCACATCACGATTAGGATTGTGGGGGCCGATGTGGTAACGTCCCAGACTGGTGAACGCCAGACTGGGGATTGAGTCCCGCTCAAACTCTTTAGTTTCTGTGGTTGCTGCAACCTTACCATCCTTGTGAGCTAAGGTCGGGGGGTTTGGGGAAGCCTAAAGGTCTTTCTGCTGAGTCATCAGCAGCCATTGTCTGGCCCTCCTTGGTCCTGGCTTGGGTGGAGAGGGGTCTTGGGCGCTGATCATATGTATATATGGTCAGTCTCTAGGGCATTGTCCTGCTTGATAGGGAAATGTCACTGTCCCTTGCCTCTACCATTCATAAGCGGCCTTTAAATTAAGTCTGTAAACCATAAGGTATCCTTTGGTAAATTTTATTACTTAGAATTTTTATCTACTTCACACGTAAATAGAATAATTAAACTCAATACTATTGACTGTGGTATTTAATACATTTTTGTTCTTTCGGGAAATTCTTCAGTGAAAAAAATGGCCTCGAATTAAACTTCAACGAAACAATGAAACAATCTTCAATAGATTTAGTAGATTTGAGAACAAAGCCCTAAAAAAGATATTAGGAGTTGAATGGCAGGACAGAATTAGAAATTAAACAATGAGATTACTCAAATGCCATGTGTGGAAGAGATCATGATGAAGGGTAGATGGAGATGGTTTGGGCATGCTCTTCGCACTCCCCCAGGAGAGATTATTTCACCAAACGTTTAGCTAAGCTCCACAAGGCACTAGAAGAGTTGGAAAACCCAGGCCTACATCGCTGAGGACTATGAAGCGTGAAGTAGGAGATGATTAACGGATAAGTATTGAATTAAACGCTCAAGATAGAGACGACTGGCGAAATCTAACTGAGGCCCTTTGCGTCAATAGGCGTAGGAGGAGATGATGATGATGAAACGATATAATTATGTTAATGTCCTGTGTGAATTACATTTGTTTTATGAACGATTCAATTATGCCTAATAATTAGTTGTTATTTCAACTGCCATGTTTAGAATATTGTTGATATTTGTGATTTTGAGGTTTGTGATTCAAGGAGTCACTACGAGATATCTATTTGAAAAAGCAAACGAAGTTGTTTTTTGTAGTTCTATATCAGGAAACATTTTCTTAACAGCAAAATTTCAAAGTAATAAGAAATACAAATCTACTTTAAAAAGCTAGTATAATTTTCCCCTAAATAAAATCCAGTAACATCCATAAACACAGTAATGCATTTTTATATTTGTTTATATCGTTTGAATTGTTATTGTTTGTCTTCATTATTCATAAGAAAATATATGACTAAAGAATACTAGTATATGGAGAATATTCACACCCATCTTAGATATGACTGGGTAATTTTTCACTGATTGGGTCTCTCTCTCTCTCTCTCTCTCTCTCTCTCTCTCTCTCTCTCTCTCTCTCTCTCTCTCGTAGGTACAATCAAAATCAAAGATAGGTCCCTCTCTCTCTCTTCCACTTTCTCTCTCGTGGGTACAATCAAAATCTAAGATCTCTCTCTCTCTCTCTCTCTCGTGTTCAAACAAAATCTGAAAGTTCTCTCTCTCTCTCTCTCTCTCTCTCTCTCTCTCTCTCTCTCTCTCTCACACACACACACACACACACACCTATACACCCCCTTTCCTTCAAAACACCGATCAGTATTCGAGTCACGACTTGCTCTTTCACAACGTAGGTAGGGCGACTCCCACAGAGATTACACAACAACGGAAATATAAGAGTTCAATCGTAGAAATAGAACAGACAACTATTTATTTGATTGAAATGCATTTTTTTTCCATTTGGAGTGATGATTCAATATGAATAACTCTCAGGATATAGATTTGAAAAATCACTTTACTAATACAATAGAAGCAATGCAATCAGAGATATTGTTTTCTTCGATTTCATGCAATTTAGAAATTATGACGCTTCTTTTATTTTCAAATAATCTACGATACATTTCATCTATTTCGGTGACTTTTCTGTAAT
>NC_090744.1:105337888-105347888 GCF_036898095.1 Palaemon carinicauda | reverse complement strand
TTACCCCTATCAAGCCGGACAATGCCCTAGAGACTGACCATATATACATTGATCAGCACCCAAGCCACCTCCCCACGCAAGCTAGGACCAAGGAGGGCCAGGAAATGGCTGTTGATGATTCAGCAGATAGAATTATAGGTTACCCCAAACCCCTAATTCTTAGCTCACAAGGATGGTGAAGTTGCAGAGACCAAACGGATTATAGAGTTTGAGCGGGACTTAAACTCCAGTTTAGCGTTCCCTAGTCAGGGACGTTACCACATCTGCCACCACAACTCACAATGTTCTTTACAAGATATTATCTAGGATTTTGCAAGCAAATTAGACTTAGTTTATTACAGATCCTCTGTAAATCCTGTTTTTATATAAGATATTATCTGGGAATTTGCAAGAAAATTAGACGTAGATAATTTCAGACCTAAGGTGATAAGCTGTTCTTGATTACTGTAGGACATATCAAGCAATTTAGATGCAAGTAATTTGAACACGCCCCAATGAATTTTCCAAGCTAAATAGACATAAGTCATTTCAGATCCCACGTGATACCTGTTACGTAAAAGATATTATCTAAGATTTTGCAAGCAAATTAGACTTAATTTCAGACCCCATGCGAAACTACCACTTTACAAGATATATAAATTTTGCAAGTAAAAGAGATATAGTTATTGCAAATCCCTAGCAACTTTTTATGACATTTTCAATTCCACATGAGAACTTCATATATTGAAATAGTGAAATTTTCTGAGTGTACAGGCCACATATACCGTACAAGTACCGCTGTATCCTAGTGTACATTCACGAAGAACCATCGTTACCAATTATTTACATCTTTATCGTCTCCAGGAAACTTATTCTAACAGTAGTTTCGTTTCTGTTTTGATCTGATATTCATTTTACCCATTAATGCCTATATTTTTTATTTAGGAACTTCAATGTAGAGTACGCAACGTATTATTTTTACTTTTCTTCTAGCAAGGAATTCTAAATTAAAACTCTCTCTCTCTCTCTCTCTCTCTCTCTCTCTCTCTCTCTCTCTCTCTCACACAAAATCAAGCACATATGTTGTTACGCAGAATGAAGTAATCAAAAGAATGGCAACAATGACACATTGTTGAGAGAATGAGTTAACAGGGAATTGTTATAGATTATCTAATATAAGGTATATATATATATATATATATATATATGTGTGTGTGTGTGTGTGTGTGTGTGTATGTATGTATGTATGTATGTATGTATGTATGTATGTATGTATGTAAAAAAATCTGTGTATATGCATCAATTTAAAATTATTCGTCAACTCGACAATGTCAGCAAGCTTTACGCAAGCAAACAGAAGTCGTTAAATTGTAAAATATTTCATCTCTTTCGTACCCTTAAAATCACTCCCCTCACCAAGGGCGTTCCCATTAACTCCGCCTTATTGAACTCCAGAAATGTGCTGCAGCAAACACTTCCTTTCCTTGTTATTTCCCGACAAATTTTGGCAAGGATTCAATCTTGTTTGCACTGGGCCGAGAGAGAACTCGAGACCGATTCACATCGTTCATCTATGCAAGCAAATCTCTGCAAGCATGTTGCCTGCTAAAGGGCCCGAGATTAGAGTGGCTGGGTATGGAATGCTCGATAAAAATTGCCTAAGTGACCTGGGATGTCATTGCCTAAATTATACGAAGACATACTAGGTTGGCGGAGAGGTGAAATAAGGTATTCGAAACCGTATTAAAGCATACTAGGTTGGTGAAGAGAGGAAATAAGGTATTTGAAACCAGAACAGTTATGAATATATGATTGAGAACAGCAAGAGAAACAATGAAATAATACGACAGAGGCTACAAAACCTGTAATAAATTTCATGGTAAAGTATTAATAAGCAAAGGGGAAAGGAATTACATAAACAAGTTATCATAAACAACATTGAGAGTAATACAGAAACAATAAACCTAAAAAGTTGAACCAAGCACTTGCCAAAATATTAGATTTCGTTTGTACACGTAAAACCTCTCAATAAAAACACTACATCCCTTAATAAACTTCTATCGTAATTTATCAGTCAATAATTTCTTAGGTAATCATCTAATGAGAGACGGATAATGGAGAGAATCACTTAAGCTAATGAAGTCGCTTTCTGATAATGGCTGAGCCTTTCGGGTAATTGATCTCTTTTCTTGCGTTGGATATTTACTGTATTATGCGTATTATTTGACTATAGTAAAATTAGGAAATTCACCGTAATATATATATATATATATATATATATATATATATATATATATATATATATATATATATATATATATATATATATATATATATATATATATATATATATATATATATATATTAGTTCTAAGTCGAAGTCGTATTTCAGTTAAGTACAGGTGACCGTAATTTTGCCATATTTTGTTATATTTTACGGGTTGGTGACGGTAATATCACTCATTTACGTCGATATGTCCCTTTTTGAAACTGTAAAACTCCTGAAATTAATGTTGCCAGGCATTTACCGTTTTTAATGGAAAAATTTTAACAGTGTAGGAAGAATATGCTACTTATATTATGATATTCTTGATTTTTTTTTTTTTTTTTAAATAGGGAGCAGATGTCCCAAGTGTGTGTTGACATTCATTTTTGAAAAATATCATGCCCACAATTTCATCTACCTTAGATTTGCCCCACCACCATCAATTAACTATCACGTACCTTATTCACAGATGGTGTTAAATATAAGCTTGCCTAAATTGTTCAGTCTTCCCCGTGAACAGAGCAGAGTTAATCGTGCTCATTGAGACAGGAACCATCTGAAAAAAGAAAAAAAAAATTATATACAAGTTCGAAGTTTTTAATTATCAGTACATACTCTCAAAACAAATATACCAACCGATTGAAAGTGTCTCTGAGATTATGTTAATGGCTTCTCAAATTACTGAACAAGTGTAACGAATTAAAGAGGCAGAAAGATACCATAAGGAAATAAGATCACAAGGGTATTGTCTCACATATACTAATTTAACTTCTTATATTTTTTTCTATTTACAATAGAACTATGAATGTCGATCTGAGAATTTATTTAGGATGAGTGATGTGTAACTCGATTAAAATGAAGTTGATTACACATATAATTATAATACAAGACCATATAGCATCAATTGTTAAGTCACTCCAATAGTCAATAAGACTCAAATGTAATCAACATGGGACATTGAAGAAATATCTCTCTCTCTCTCTCTCTCTCTCTCTCTCTCTCTCTCTCTCTCCTCTCTCCTCTCTCTCTCTCTCTCTCTCTCTCTCTCTCAACGCCTTTTTCAATTTAAAATTATCGACTTCAAATCTTTCAGGCCACAAATTCGAATTTCAATTCATTCAAATAAAATTTTCAATTCCTCCATTAATTTTTCCTATCTCACTACCAAATGTATTCACTTTCTTTTAGATGCCAAATGAAGGCATCTAAGAAACTAATTCTAAAAAGCATAAAGATTATTATTATTATTATTATTATTATTATTATTATTATTATTATTATTATTATTATGCTAATCTACAACTCTTGTTGGAAAAGCAGGATACTATAAGCCCAAGGGCTCCAACAGGAAAAAAATAGCCCAGTGAGGAAAGGAAACAACGAAATAAGCAAACTACGAGAAGAAATAATGATAAAAAACTATATTAAGATCATTAACAATATTAAATTAGATCGATCATATATAAACTATAAAAAATTAATAAAAACAAGAGGAAGAGAAACCAGATAGAATAGCGTGCCAGAGTGTACCCCAAAGCAAGAGAACTCTTAACTCAAGACAGTTGAAGACCATGGTACTGAAGAGATTCGACAATGGTTATTCTTGGAAAGAACGTGACGATATTCAGTATCTAACTGAAGGTTTAGTTGACACAACAGATGAAGGTAATCTAATTTTGGCCCATGAACTCTTCTCCAAATATACCTTTTGTAATGTTGCTTTTGATCTTGAAGGTATACCTTAAAAAAAAATTCTTCTTCCTTCTGGGAATTGTATGCGAATCCGTGTAGGCAAAGATATCTGTTTCGTAATGAAGGAAGTAAGTCCTTTTTAAGTCTTGCTATACAGAGAGAGAGAGAGAGAGAGAGAGAGAGAGAGAGAGAGAGAGAGAGAGAGAGAGAGAGAGATCAAAACCTCATAAATCTACCTTGAAATATGAAATGTTTGGTTACTAAAATGTAATATTAGTGTAAGAGTAACTATGCTGGTTTTGACATAATAAATATAAGATTTATAGGGAACAAATTTTCAAAGACCAGCCTATTCATTAAAGAAAATAGTTTATGTTCAAATATTTTCTGGAAAAATAACAAGATACTTCTTTTTAATAAAGACATTGAAAACCCTAAATTAATTCAGATTTCTCAAGCCTAAAATGGCGTCTTATGACCCTAGTAAACACGAGTCTAAGCAGACCTAATTAATACCCAGTGGATTATTATTATAATTATTATTATTATTATTATTACTATCCAAGCTACAACCCTAGTTGGAAAAGCAAGATGCTATAAGCCCAAGGGCCCCAATAGGGAAAAATAGCCCAGTGAGGAAAGGAAATAAGGAAATAAATAAATGAAGAGAACAAATTAACAATAAATCATTCTAAAAAAAGGCAACAACGTCAAAACAGATATGTCATATATAAACTATTAACAACATCAAAAACAAATATGTCATAAATAAACTGTAAAAAGACTTATGTCCGCCAGGTCAACAAAAAAGCATTTTGCTCCAACTTTGACCTTTTGAAGTTCTACTGATTCAACTACCCGATTAGGAAGATCATTCCACAACTTGGTAACAGCTGGAATAAAACTTCTGGAGTACTGCGCAGTATTGAGCCTCAGGATGGAGAAGGCCTGGCTATTAGAATTAACTGCTTGCCTAGTATTACGAACAGGATAGAATTGTCCAGGGAGATCTGAATGTAAAGGATGGTCAGAGTTATGAAAAATCTTATGCAACATGAATAATGAACTAATTGAACGACGGTGCCAGAGATTAATATCTAGATCAGGAATAAGAAATTTAATAGACCGTAAATTTCTGTTTAACAAATAATTTGCACCATGCACTAATTTTAGCTAAATCTCTATTAAGGGATTCACCAACCCTAGATCTACATTCAGGGGATGGAATTGATGCAAAGAGAGTAGCATCATCTGCATATGCAACAAGCTTGTTTTCTAGGCCAAACCACATGTCATGTGTATATAGTATGAAAAGTAATGGGCCAAGAACACTACACTGTGGAACACCGGATATCACATTCCTATACTCACTATGGTGCTCGTCAACAACAACTCTTTGATGGAACTATAGTAAATGTGGTCAGTGGTAGCACCACCTCTTTAACACCATTAATTAGAAATATGCTCCAGAATTTCCTCGTGAAATAAAGTGAAGATTGTTTCCATAATCTGCATTAATGTCATAAATATAGTTATATCATTGAAGCGTTTTATCTATTAAAATATAATCAAAACATCAGATTTTGCATTTCCAATAATCTGCATTGAGGCCACAATTTTAGTTATATCATCGAAGGGCCTTATCTATTAGAATATATTTAAAATAATATCAGATTTCGTATTTCAATGATCTGCCTTAATGCCATAATTAAAGTTATATCAATGAATTGCTTTATATTAGAATATATTCAAATTATATTCATCACAATATATTCACAAAATATTAATCAAAATAAAAGATAAGGCTGCTGATTAATTAAATGTTATATATAAAACCATGGGTACATACGGTGGCTACACATACGTTCTAGTACCATTCAATAGTTGTAAAAGTTTAACGACTGAAAATTGCTTCCAACTGCATTGCCTTCCACGTGAAAGCTTCGTAATTCGAGAAATAAATGACATCTTTTTAAAAAATGGGGATATCAATCTAGCTTAATTTAAATTCCCAGTATCCTCCAAAATCAGTATTTTAGCTCAAAATGGGTTGGGACGATATATATCGTTTCAATTTTCCAGTTTATGTGTAACAACTTTTGAAACGCAAAAAGATTTCAGTATGTAGTCCTTTTCACTTTAGGATATTTTGTGTTCGGGATACACAGCAAAGCATGCAGAGGTACAGTACAGATACCCACTGGCACACTTCAGTGTGTTTGTATCTATTTGTTTGTTTATATATACAATACAATACCCATATAGACGGATAATGAGACGTCGGAATGTGGATTTTTTTCATTTATTACCAAAGGTTCGTTCGTAAGTACACCGTACACAACTACAGTACCCTTTCAGGTGAGGGACTTGTCAACTCGAGCGCCCAAAGGCAACTAAACTCCCTACGCTACCAAAATGCAATCTTGTACAATAACATGCTGAGTTATAAGAATTTGTGGATTACTCATGAATATCTAGTTCATTTACCTTGACGTACAAGACACATCTACATACATGAATTAGGACACACATGTTTTGTTCACAGATATGGCACGTATATTTTTTTTTTTTTTATCAATTGTGGAAATGGAATACTATGACTAATACAATTACTTTTATTCATTTCCTTAAAAGATATTGCTAGTATCAGCATCCGTATCCTTTATGTTTCGCAAAATGTTTCTCGTAAAATGCTTCGCTGATGTTTCTCGTAAAATGCTTCGAGAAATATTTTTGAAAAATTGTTTCGCGAAATGTTTCTCATAAAATTTTCCATGAAATGTTTGTCACAAAATGTTTCATGAAATGTTCCTCACAGAGAGTTTCACGAAATGTCTCCCACAAAATAGTTCACGAAATGTTTGTCATAAAATGGTCTGTGAAATGTTTGTCATAAAATGGTCCGTGGAATGTTTTTTTTCTCATAAAATGTTCCACGAAATGTGTCTCATAAAATGTTTCACGAAATGTTTCAAATAAAATGTTTTACGAAAATGTTCTCATAAAATGTTTCACGAAATGTTTCAAGATAATTTAAATTAAATATTTCACGAAACTGTCCCCCCCCCCCCCCCCAAATGTTTCACGAATTTTTTCCCCACCACAAAATGTTCCTCATAAAATGCTTCGCGAAAATATTCTCATAAAATGTTTTACGAAATATTTCTTGTAAAATGTTTCAATAAAGGTCTTTCATACAATGTTTCATGAAAGGTCTTTCATAAAATATTTCAGGAAAGGGCTTTCATAAAATATTTCAGGAAAGGGCTTTCATAAAATTTTTCACAAAAAGTTTTTCATAAAATGTTTCACAAAAGATTTTTCATAAAATGTTTCACAAAGGTTTTTCATAAAATGTTTCACGAAAGGTTTTTCATGAAATACTTTGAACGTTGTCACGCTAAAACATTAACTGACGTTGATGTCTTGGACGCAATCAATCACTCATTTACTTAGAAATAAGAAGGCGCAAAATTTTAGAAAATTTCACAAATTATTAAAAGTTTAATTTTCATAGTTATAATTATGTTTAGTTCTATCTATTTCAGCATTATATAACATTTATTAGGTAACCCTTCACTTATAAATATATAATAATTAAGCTCTATATTTTCATAGGTTTTTATGCATATTCTATTATTGGTGTTGTATGATTTCATAATCTCTGTTACAAAGATCTTTATGAATTTCTGTATTCTTACATTTCCAAGTATTGTATCATTACCTTTCCTCTGAGTTAAATAATAAAGTCTCCTTCGTAATGATTCATTCAATTTTATCTTTCAAGTTATATGTATTGTATTAAATTTAAACTAAAACACCTGGTACACTTTAGTGAACATTGTTCTATTGGATAGTTCATGATATGAATTTATTGTTTGAAAAATTTGAATATTCCTTCTTATCTTATATTAGAAAAAAAAGAAAATGTTACTATTTTAATCCTATATGTAAAAAAAAATATTACAATAAATTGAAAAGGAGAATCAAATAGTTTTCTAAGTATCATGTCAAATACTGATTATATATACATATATATACACACACATATATATATATATATACATATATATATATATATATATATATATATATATATATATATATATATAAATATATAAATATATAAATATATAAATATATAAATATATAAATATATATATGTATATATATATATATATATATATATATATATATATATATATATATATATATATATATAAACAAATATATATGAGAGAGAGAGAGAGAGAGAGGAGAGAGAGAGAGAGAGAGAGAGAGAGAGAGAGAGAGAGAGAGAGTATAATGCACAGACATCAGTTTACGGCGGACTGGTAAATGGAATGCAGTCACAACTCTTCTTAAAGCAAAAACAAAGTGTCATATAACGGAACTTTTTTTTGGAGCTTTTGAGCTTTTTCGGGGTTGTTAATTCCGAATCCAATTTCTGTTTTAGGAGGGAAATAAGTTTTTATTATTCTTATTCTTATTCTTATTCTTATTCTTATTCTTATTCTTATTCTTATTCTTATTCTTATTCTTATTCTTATTCTTATTCTTATTCTTATTCTTATTCTTATTCTTATTCTTATTATATTATTATTATTATTATTAGCTAAACTACAACCCCCGTCGGGAAAAAATAAGATGCTATCAGCATAAGTGCTCCAACAGAGAAAAATAGCCCAGTGAGGAAAGGAAACAAGGAAACAAATGAACTACAGTGTACATGAAAAGTAATGAATAAAAAACATAAAATGTCTTAAGATCAGTAACAACGTTAAAATAGTTCTGTCATATATAAACTATGAAGAGAGACTTGCGTATGCCTGTTCAATATGAAAATATTCGCTTCAAGTTTGAACTTTTGAAGTTCCACCGATTCGACTGCCGGATTGGGAAGATTATTTCCTAAATCTAGTTATAGCTGGAGTATTACTTTTTGAATAGTGTGCAGCGAGCCTTATGATGGAGAAGGCTGGACTATGAGAATAGAATTAACTGCATACCTGATATTACGTACAGGATGGTACAGTCAGACTGACTATCCTGTTCATTCACATCTTTCCTGATTGTTATAAAAAATCTTATGCAACATACATAAAGAACTAACTGAACGTCGGTGCCAGAGATTAATGTCAAGTCAGAAATTAGAAGTTTTATAGATTGCAAGTTTTTGTCCAATAATTTAAGATGCGAGTCGGCGGCTGAAGACCGGACAGGAGACCAATACTCGAAGCAAGGCAGAATGGAAGAGTTGAAATATCTCTTCAGGGTAAATTTATCATGAAAAATATTTAAGATTCTCAATAAACCATTTTTTTTGCAATTGAAGAAGAAAAAGACCTAATGCGTTTCTCAAAAATAAATCTGCAATAAATAATCACACCTGATATTTTAAAGGCGCTGAACATAGTTTAAGAGATATTATCAATACAGAGATTTGGATGTTGAGGAACCGCTGTCCTCAACCTACTTACAATCATACTTTTCAGATTTGCTAGGGTTGTACACCATGCTCCATAATGTGGACCATGCAATAATTTTAGCTAGCTCTCTATTAAAGGATTCAAAGGGAGTAGCATAATCTGCATATACAACAAGCTTCTTTTCTAGGCTAAACCACATGTCCTGTGTATATGGTAAGACAAGTCATGGGCCAAGACCACTATCCTGAGGAGCGCCAGATATTAACTTAAAAGAGTTGGGAGTAGGTAAGTATTTTCTTAGAGAGCACCATTATCAATTTTTTTATTTGAAAACAAGGGCCTAAAGCTTGAATCAGACAAAGGC
Organism: Palaemon carinicauda; assembly: GCF_036898095.1. Lineage (NCBI taxonomy): Eukaryota > Metazoa > Arthropoda > Malacostraca > Decapoda > Palaemonidae > Palaemon > Palaemon carinicauda. The sequence continues at coordinate 105,338,158 of NC_090744.1, read as the reverse complement.
AGCATTACAATTAAGAACAACCACATGAACCTCCTGACCACAATCAAGCATAGGTGATTATAAGAAGGGTATCACATGTTCCGAGGCCCTTGTAAAAGCCAAATTGCAAACTAGGGAACAGAATGTTACCTTCAGCATACCTGTTTAGACATTTGACACAGTTCGGTAAAATATCCCAAATAACTTCAATATAGTCTCTCTCTCTCTCTCTCTCTCTCTCTCTCTCTCTCTCTCTCTCTTTGAGATTATTATAAATGTCTATTATGTACA
>NC_090744.1:105319271-105337388 GCF_036898095.1 Palaemon carinicauda | reverse complement strand
GGTTTCGTCAAGGCATCGGGAGTAACCTTTTATAAAGGCTTTAAAGTTTCCCTTTATTTAGGTTTAGCTTCACCTGGTGGCATATAGTAGGTACTATTCACCTTCCCGAGAATATTTGCTTCGAGGATATCTTGGATTGTTGTGTGAACATTGTAGCATTTAAAAAAACAATGACTTTAATTTTTAATTATTTTGCTATTTTGGTATTTTCTTCAGTAAAAGCTTTACTAGAACAAAGCATTCATTCGCCAAATGGCATAAAATTAAACCTTGAAATTTATTATGCATTTTATTCTGCAGTTGCATTTGCAAAGTATTAGTTAGATAAATAGAAGAAAAGACGGTGAGGAAAGAATCAATCGTGTTAATTTTAAATCGACCTTTTCCATTGTACAATCCAAATCAGTTTGTCAATATATACCCAACCAACATATATCAACTGACAAGTACTTCAGTCAAATTTACTCAAATGAACTGATAATCCAAGTGCAGGGACAAAAATTGGAAAATTCCTAATATAAACTGAAGGACTCTAATAAAGTCAGTTTTGTGGGGGAGATTTCTGTTCTGGTAGCTCTCTCTCTTGATATACAAAACAAATTATGGAACTCAGCGTTGAGTGTTTGATATTTCCCGGGTAATCTTTTATTATAATCTCTCTCTCTCTCTCTCTCTCTCTCTCTCTCTCTCTCTCTCTCTCTCTCTCTCTCTCTCTCTTATATATATGTATTATATATATATATATATATATATATATATATATATATATATATATATATATAATATATATATATATAATGTATAAATCTCTCTCTCATATATGTATTATATATAATCTCTCTCTCTCTCTCTCTCTCTCTCTCTCTCTCTCTCTCACATTATTGATATATATATATAATATATATATATATATATATATATATATATATATATATATATATACATACTGTGTATATATATATATATATATATATATATATATATATATATATATATATATATATATATATATATATATATGTATACACAGTATATATATGTATATACACATATACACACACACACATAGTAATAGTTGTAACATACATGATAGTTTTCTTAGGTTACAAATATATCTACGTGACAGCAACACAGCTCGGCTAAACAAAAGTAAAAATTAAACATGTAAACAGAATATATATTTTAACCTTTAAATATCCGTAACTCACAAACAGTAGAAAGTCCCAAGACTCCGGTTAGTTTATAACGTTATTCTTAGATTGATCTGAGTTTATGGTCATCTCAAAAGTACTGAGTTAATATTTATTTTATATATCAGTCTTTTTTTTAAAGAAAATACTTATTTTATATATCAAGGTCTTTTTTAAATCATTCTGCATATCAAGGTCTTTTTTTTTTTAATCTTATTTTAAGATATCTATAGTAAGTCTTTTGTTTTTACTTCTAACTCTTATTCTATATATCAAAGTCTTTAAAAAAAAAATCTTAATTATACATATCAAGGTTTTTTTCTCTTTAATCTTATTTTACATAAGTCTTTTTAAAAAAAAATTCTTATTATACATAACAAAGTCTAAAAGGTTGTGTGACAATCCCAAATGTGATCAGAACTATACGAAAGTTTGCGTATACTACCAGTTATATGTAACATACCTAAACAATATTCAAAATTACTTAGCTAATTCATGCAAAAACGCAACAAATTTGTTGTCTAACCCAATGTTTTCGTGGTCAAAGAATATTAGAAGAGTAGGTTTGATATTAATAATCTCATTTTGATGTTATAAATATGCAACTTACAATCAAATTGATTTTATTATTAATTCGTTGACTCAGAATATTGTTTTCATTATCCACCCTAGTCTTAAAGTATTATTAAACATTTAACAATTATCTAAAGGGTTGCTATCTGATCCTCATTGACCCTTAATGTCATTGTTCCAGTTATTAATGCTACACGTACCATCTATCATATTCAGTTAGTGATATTGTACCTTTGAATAAATAAAAATAAAAACACATGGGCTCAATAGCTACGCATTCAAGGAGAATGCTGGCTGCGGTTCAAATGTGAATAATAATGGTTATTTCGGTTTGGTTTGGAATACACTGGGAGCTCTCCTATATAAATAGGTAAGTAAGTGCACAAACAGATGCCCAAATAAGTTAACAAACATCATGAATAACAAACATAAACGTGAATAAAGATGATAGTGCTTGCGCCCATTCTGCTTTGCAGCTACTCTCCTCAAAAATTTGGAGAGCAAAAGTAATAATTCGAGAGCCAATCAAATGAATCGCCCTAATTGTAAGGAGTTTTGCAGCCATTACTTTTTCTTGCTACTGCAGAAGACTCAACATTTTACCAGAGCTGTTTCACAATGGTTTGTTACATGAGCAAATTTGCCACAATGGCACAGACCAGCGAACCGCTACGGTTTTCCACGCAAACCATTGAAAAGAAAAGTTGCCATAAAAAACAGTACAAATCCTGGAATAAGTTTTGCCAGTCATTTACCGTTTTAAAAGATGATATATTGACGTAAAGGAATGATATTACGGTCACCAACCCGTAACAGATAATAACAAAGTAGGGTAAAAATTACTGTCGCCTGTATTTCTGAAAATACGGATGTGAACCACATATTTTACGGAAAATTTCCGATTAAAGTTTTTTTTTTTTTTTTTTTGTTCCCAAGTGTAGATAATGGCACAAGATTTCCACTCAAGTGTAAATTCACAATTCAATGAATGAAGGTCTTCTGTTTTTGTTTGGTTATCCAGGGCATGCATAATGATGTATGTATTGTAGAATGCATAGGAGATGGTATGAATGAATTAATTTTATTGATACGAATATGCAAATTGCATTCAAATTTACCTTGGCGGGATTTCCTCTGTTGGCTGTTAACATATCATGCAATATTTGGTGGTGTACCAACCGTGTTTCACACAATTGTACATAATTCCTTTTGTATATATTATGCTTGTATCTTCGCTCCTCCCTCGCACTAAAAAGAACCTGAATGATCATGTCTCCGGTTTTGCTCTGTATCATTGTCTGTCTCTCGAACATGTCACTTCCTGTTGCCTTGAGGTTTTGTGTATAAAGCAGTGTGTTCCTTAATAAATAACTCAGTCGTTTCCAATCTGCCTTTGAGTTCACACCCTTACTCGGCACCGTCACATTGGTGACCCCGGAAGTCGACTCGCTCCCACTGCCTTCCACCCCCACCTCCCTCGCCCCTCCATCGTTGGTACTATGACGGAGACAGACTCTACTACAGTTGGCGCCGCGGCCGCACCATTGAAACTTTCACCGTTCGCCAGCAGAGAAGCGTTCGCTTGGTTTCAACTCGCTGAAGTCCACTTTCGTATCAGGGGCGTGACTCGCTCAACCACCAAAGCGGATTATGTTCTCGCGGCGATACCCGAGGACACCTTCCCAGAAATATCCAACTGGCTTTGTGAACAAGGAGACACTCCAATAGCGTATGACTCCCTCAAATCATACCTTCTGCAGCAGTACTCGCCGTCGCCAGCCGCCCGTATAGCAAAGATTTTTCAGCTCTCGCAACAACCGTTGGGGGACCAAAGGGCTTCGCTTGCCCTCAGGGAAATGACCAGTATCGCTCGCCTTCAACCTGCCGCAGACGGCTCTCCTCGCGAGGTGAACCTACTTCGTGCCCTTTGGATACGCCGTTTACCCGAACCTGTGCGCGCTGCCATACCCGATGTCGATAGTTTACCCATAAAGGACTTGATGACCAAAGCCGACGCCCTTATGGACAGCCACTTCAAGACCTCCATCAACGCCTCCACCCCTGACGACGAGGATGCCTATTCAACGTCAACCGAAGCTGACATGAATGCCGTAGGACATACACGCCTACCCCGTGACGTGCCGAAGCGGCGACAAAGCCGCCCACCACCCACCCATCGCTCGCGCCCCAACGAACGACTTCTACAGCCACTTACTACCTCCCATCCGCCGCAGTTTTGCTACTACCACTTCAGATTCGGGGCAACCGCGAAGAACTGTGCCAATGATTGTCAGTGGCCAAAAAACGTGTAAGTAGGCCATCGCTTGTGGCGGTGGCCTCCCATGTTTCTAATCTTTTCTTTTTACAGGATGCAGGAACGGGCGTGTGATTTTTGGTAGACACGGGTGCTTGTCGTTCTCTTTTGCCAAGGAAACTCTTCAAGGCACATCGTAGTCTGTCTACATCTCCCGACGTCCGCTCGGTATCTACCAACGGATCTGCGATACCCACCTACGGTTACGAGAGCCTCACATTATCGTTCGGAAACGGTAAATTCAATTGGAAGTTTCTCGTTGCTGACATCACAATGCCAATCCTCGGTGCGGATTTCCTCTCTCATTTCCACCTTCTGGTCGATGTCGCTCACCGACGATTGGTCAACGCAGACTCGTACTTGTCGACACCTCTTCAACCCGCCCCCTCTAACCTCGCTCTCCACATCAGCGCACCCACGGATGCCTACGCCCACCTCCTCACGTCGTACCCGGAAGTTTTCCGTCCAGAACTTCGCCAAACGCCCACGGTGCCTGCCAAGCACGGTATTTATCACCATATCAAGACGACGGAACCCCAGTCTTCGCAAAATTCAGACGTCTGGCACCGGAACGATTGGCAGCCGCCAAACAGACGTTTGCCGAAATGGAGAAAATGGGCCTTTGCCAAAAGGCCTCCAGCCCATGGTCGTCACCCTTACACATCGTTCTGAAGAAAGACGGCTCCCTCCGTCCGTGCGGGGATTACAGGCGCCTGAACATGCAAACAGAACCGGATCACTACCCCCTCCCAAACATTGCCGATGTAACCTCCTACCTGCACAAAGCGAAGGTTTTCTCTACGCTCGACCTCCTGAAGGGGTATTAACAGGTGCCTATGAACCCAGAAGACATCCCCAAGACCGCCATCACCACTCCGTTTGGCACATACACCTTCAATTACTCTTGTTTTGGCCTTCGTAATGCTGGGGCAACGTTTCAACGTCTCATGGATGGCATCTTAGGGGACCTCCCTTTCTGTGTATGTTATGTGGACGACATACTTGTGTTCTCCTCCTCAAAAGAGGAACACCTCCGTCACCTGCGCATCGTGCTCGACCGCCTGCAACAAAACGGCCTTGTAGTCCGGTACGTCAAGTGTACCTTTGGCGCCAACGAAGTGTCGTTCTTAGGGCACCGTATCACTCCTGAAGGAGTCCATCCCCTCCCTGAGAAGGTAGCAGCCGTTCAGAATTTCCCCACGCCCTCGACCGTCAAAGCTCTGCAGGAATTCTTGGGCATGATCAACTATTATCACCGTTTTCTGCCAGCCATTGCCGCCACACTTGCTCCCCTCTACGCCTCCCTCAAGGGCAAGCCAAAGGACTTGAAGTGGGGTCTCCTTCAAGAAGCAGACTTCTGCAATGCAAAGAAGGCCCTATCAACTGCTGCGGCTCTCACTTTTCCTATCCCACACGCCCCTCTCCTTCTCTCCACCGATGCCAGCGACGTCGCTATTGGTGCAGTACTCGAGCAGGTGGTCAAAGGCTCGCCCCGCCCATTGGCCTTCTTCAGCAGAAAACTGTCCAAGGCAGAATCGGGTTATTCTACCTTCGATCGAGAATTGCTGGCGGTGCACTTGGCTGTCCGTCACTTTCGCCATTTCTTAGAAGGTACGCCCTTCGTCATTCGCACAGACCACATGCCTCTGGTGCACGCCTTCACTCGACAGTCTGACGCCTGGTCCGCCCGTCAACACCGACATCTCTCCGCCGTGGCTGAATACAATTGCACCCTCCAATACGTCCCTGGGAAAATGAATCCCGTTGCCGATGCCCTGTCAAGAAACACGTTGGCTGCCGTTCAACTGGGATTGGATTACAACACCCTGGCTGAAGCCCAACGACAGGATCCAGAGTATCAAGCTTGTAGGACATCCTGCACGTCCCTCCGTTGGGAGGATTTTCCCCTCGAAGAATCCAACACCACCACCCTCTGTGACGTCAGTACTGGTAGACCGCGACCTTGGATTCCTGCTCCCATGCGCCGACAGGTGTTTGATTTCATCCACGGCCTTTCACATCCCTCGTGCCGTTCTACTGCACAGCTGCTGAAGGCAAAGTTCATTTGGCACGGCATTTCTAAGGATGCTAAGGATTGGGTCCGTGCCTGTACTTCTTGCCAAACTTCCAAAGTACATCCACACAAGGATTCAGGAGTGGGCACCTTTCCTCAACCTCAGCGTCGTTTCGCACACATTCACGTCGACGTTGTAGGCCCCCTACCCACATCACAAGGACATCGTTACCTGTTTACCGTCATCGACCGCTCCACTCGTTGGCCTGAAGCCATTCCCATGGAAACTACAACGTCCGCCTCATGTACATCTGCCTTACTCTCTGGATGGATTTCAAGATTCGGTATCCCTGAGCATATTACTTCTGACAGGGGAACCACTTTCACCTCTCAATTGTGGACGTCATTAGCGAATCTCCTGGGCATCACCCTACATCAGACAACGGCCTACAACCCCGCTGCCAATGGAATGGTTGAACGTTTTCATCGCACCCTCAAAGCAGCTTTGATGTCCCGCTGCAAGGATTGCAACTGGTTTACTCAGCTTCCCTGGGTCCTCCTTGGACTAAGGACCACTCCTAAAGACGCCCTCGACGTCTCGGCAGCCGAAATGGTGTATGGCGACCCGTTGGTCGTCCCTGCCGAGTTTTTTTCCTTCTACAACCTCCTCCGACGATCTCCAGCGCATACGTCACGTCGTGGGAAAATTTACTCCGTGCCGCCAGACTTACAAGCCCCCAGCGAAGCATCACATACCAACGGACTTGCACTTTGCAATGCACGTCTTCCCGCGCAACGACACCAGCAAGCCATCATTAACGCCCCCTTACACGGGCCCTTTCCTTGTGATCCGACGCAGTCCGAAAGCATTCCTCCTAAACATTCGGGGCAAAGAAGACTGGGTCTCCATTGATCGTCTAAAACCTGCTTATCTTCTGCCAGATGACCCGCCTACAGGAGACACCAAAAACACTGGTAAAAACTATAGGCACCAAGGAAACACATAAAATAATTAATTTGTATATTAACAATATACTAACAAATAGAGAACTTCCCTTAAGTAAACATAAGCAACTTAAATAAACTATTAGAGGCTCTCAATAACTGCCCGAGGTCCTGAAGTAATTACAGCTAGATGCGAAGTAGTGGGTATAACACAATGTCTCCATTCAGTTCGGTAATCACCTGTAAATTTCGATAGGTCATCAATTAAAATTACCAAGCAGAACTAAAGGTTATGAAAATGGCCTATCATTCCTGGCTTACCAGTCAATTACACATTTAATCAATTTGACATAAAATGGCTATTGACTAACCTAGAACAATCGAATAATGTTGACTGGATACTCCCTAAAGGATAAACAATTGCTAACGTTAACCTGGATATATGCCAAGACACAAGACACTTAAATTTGGCTCATAGATGATTACATATATATTAGAGACATGCAAGGCCTTACTTAAGAAATAGCTTTCCTAAGCTGGAATTTACAAAGGGCTTGACTTGAGACCCACTCTCTAGTTGACCCTTACCTGTAATTAATTCCAGAGCGGCAAATGGCAATATTAAGAGGTTATGTTCTGGCTCTTGATCAAGCCTCTTGACACGACGAGGACGAGCGTTGTAGAACTTCATCAAATCACGGCACTTTGTTCAACATGGTAGGTCACTCCCAAGGATCAATCTACACCACGATCATGGCTGGTACATAGGGCTTTTAAAAGTAGGAGAAAATCTTATCCATCAAAGTCCTAGTGATAAAAGCACAAGGTTAAAATCTCCTACGAGAGTGTGGCTTCCGAGTCGGAGACAATTCGTTGCCAGACTGCTTCGGTTAACTAAGTCAGTACCGAAGTAAACATTTTTTCCCGATAACAACGGGTAACAGGTAAAAGGGTCTATTTAAAAGTGGGTCAAGGGTAATTACATAAGGGAAAAGTAATTAATATAAATTAACCAATTTACATATCTTATGTCTTAACATATGAAAGACGTTAATAATATACTAAAATTAAATTTCTTTTAGTCCACCACCAGCGATGCAACTTTTTTAGTACAAAAAATTGCATCTAAAAATATAAACAATGCACTAACATTTCACTCTGTTAAAATCTCCCTGGTCTTCTGCTCACTAACTATAGCAGCCTTTCTTTTGACATGGGGAGGCTGTGATAAAAGTTTAACTGAATCATTAGTCGACGAAAGTTCCGAATCATCTAATCTTTCAAGAAAAGGAACTAGCGTTGTAATGTGTCTTTTAACGACTTCCCTAGTAGAACCCTTTTGTATCGATGCTCCTGTAACTCCACCGATACTGTTATATTGCAATTCTTTCACCAAACCCATAGGATAATTGTTAGGTTTTGTGTGCACCTCTTTCAGTAGGACAATATCCCCAATTTTAATACCCCTCTGTGTAATAGGTCGGTATCTATCCTTTTTATCAACAGCTTGGTCAATTAGTGTACCCAAAAACTCGTTATGATATTTTGATAACAGATTATTTCTGACTTTCCTTAATTTCATATACTCATCTTTAACCTGTTGGGGATTTACACAAGGTTGCCAGTCAGGATCCTCATCTGGTATACCCTGTAATTCTGGAAGGAGGTTCATGGAAGTCAGTTCATAGCCCTTAACTAACTGTTCAGGTGTAATTGGTTCAGGTATAAAGTCTAAATCTTCATCTCTAAGGGATTCCTTAAAGGCTATAGGTCTCCTATTAACAAGGTGAACAGTGTGGCAAACAATAAATTCAAAGTCATCATAAGATAAAACAAGATTTTTTATACTTCCAAACAACAATCTTTTAACCTGTTTGACACAAACTTCAACAAGAGATCCAAGCTTACTGCATCCTTTAAAATATTGCTGAAACTGTATAGGGCGAATATTGTTTTCTTCAAAATATAACTGACTAGCATGATCACTTAAAAAGTTCTGCATCACATTAGCCCCAGCTACAAGCTGTGTCCCCATATCACTGACGCATAATTCAGGGATTCCATAATCAAAACAATGCAGCTGGAAAGATCGCAAGAATTCTTTTACACCAAGATCCTTGCAAATTTTAAGATTCACTGCCCTACTCCAAGTACATGTAATGCATAATAACCACACTTTTTGAGTTTCATTATTCTTCCTAACATGGAAAGGACCCATATGATCAATGAAAACATTAGCAAATGGCTTGGATGGTAAATTAGACCTGAATTCCCTATATGAATTCTGACTAAGTTTGAAAGTTCTATTACAAAAACGCCTACAATGCACACATTGTTTTAATGCTTTTTTGATGGTCGAAAAATGCCTAGGGATATGAAATTGTCGTCGTATTTCAGCTAGAACTGAATAACATCCTGCATGAAACAGATTGAAATGAACATCTAAAATAATTAGCTTCGTCAAAGCACTGTCTCTCGGCAGTAAAATAGGAAAACCATTATTGCTAAACCATTTCTTAAATTTGCTTTTAACCCTAAGAATACCATTTTCATCCATGAATATATTAAGCTGAGTAATGAGGTTAGGAATGGCCTTCAGATTAAAACTATTCTTATTTTGAAAGTAAGCAAAGATCTCTGGAAACCACTTCCTTTGCTCTGTTATAACAACTCTCTTACTAGCTTCTGCAAAGAGATTAGTGTTGGTATCAGATGAGGTTTGAGAACATATACCTGCCTTTGACTTCCAGTTTCTTATTCCTACTAGTATTCTTCGATAAATCAGAATCAACTTACGAAAGCTGGAATAATTGCAGGGATCAATAACATATTCAGGAAAACCTGTTAAGGAAGAAAAAGTAGTTTGAGAAAGTTCTGCCCCTAAAGGTGCATTCAACTTTGAGAGGTACCCAGAGTCTGTGACAGTCATGGGATTTGGAATAATAAAAGTCATGTCATGTTCCACACCAGGGAGGTCATCCAACTTCTTGCCTGGACCGACGAGAAAATTAGTTTTATACAACTGCTTATGTGAGAGGCATCTAGTAACACAGTCGGCCGGATTCTCTTTCCCTGAAATGAAACAGAATCTTATTGGAAATCGTTGACACAATTTTTGAATATTACCAATTCTATTCATTACGAAAGTTGAACACCTTTGCATTTTATCCAGTTTCTGGGAGGAAGAATTAAGCCAGTGTAGGGCACAAAGAGAATCAGCATAGAGAACCATTTCTACTATGTTAACAGGTTTCAGGCAAGAAGGTCCAGAGATATCTCTTTGCAGTTCCACGAGAGTTTCGACACCCAAAACAATGGCATTTAACTCTAATGAAGGAATTGACTTATTCTTCAGCTGAGTGTTAATCATACGGTTCTTAGCTTGAACAAAACTCACCTTACCAGATTCAACGTGCTGCAAAAAAATTACTGAACCATATAAGTCGTGACTAGCATCAGTATAAGCCATAAGCTTATAAGTACCATTCCTTGGTCCGACATATCTACCTATCTTAATGGGAGGAGAAGCATTAGCTTGTTTACATATATTTCCCCATTCACGTTGAAGCTCTAATGGCAACAATGCATCCCAACCAAGGTTTTTATTGCACTGAAGCCTGTGCATAAACAAACGGCTTCTGTTTAAAATAGGCATGTTAAAGCCATATATGTCAAATTGAGAAGCAATTGTTCCTAAAACAGCACGTTTAGTGGTGGCCTTGCCATCAAGGCAAATAGGCTTTGTAAATATTTCATCTCTTACTCTGTCCCATGCAAGACCAAACAACTTTGTAGTTTCAGGGGTCTGAGTTTTCATGTCTTCATCTATCTTAATTTGTAAGGAATTATCATTAGTGATAATCTGCTGAACCTCGAATTTGTACGGAGCAAAAATGCGAGGCAGCTCATTATAAGCCCATTCTAAAGACTCTCCAGTTTCCATGGTAATTGCACCATTATCCATATACAGCAAGGTATACATTAAATGTTTTAATTCTGACAAATCTTTATCCTTTTCTTCCTTAAAAGCTAAAATATAATATAAGGAAAGCATTAACAAAAACGGGCTACAACGCAACCCAAAACTCAGCCTCACATTGCGATAAGCAACAACAGAAAAGTCCCCAGCTTTAACATTTTTATACCAAAGAAACAGCAATTTTGACTGATCAGATTCACTTAATGAAAGCATATTGAATGCTTTTTTCAAGTCATAGGTAAGCAATTTCTGACCGAACCTTAAATGAAGAAAAGCTGAGGATAGCTTTTGGTTCAATGTGGGACCTGGATGCATACACTGGTTGAGAGAGAGGCTTAGTTTCTTATTTTTCTCATTCTCTCTCAAATTGGATAAAAAGACTACACGACACTTAGTCGTCTCCCTCTCAGGCTTAAAAATTCCCATGTGAGGAAGAAAAGCATAATCTGGGTGCAGGGCTTTATATTGTTCAAGATCATGAATGGGTTTTATTATACCAGCTGCTATTTGATCCTTAATAGTCTGATCCATTAAATGTAAATAACCCACATTATTTTTAAGCTTCCTAAAATTAGACTTCAAAATTACCTCTGCTAAATGTTCATTTTTCGATAGCAAGTGTGATACCTCACCATTCCAAAGTAAGGGAACTCGAATCCTACCATCTACTTCTCTAGATATATTATTAAAAGTATAATCAACTAACTGCTTATTCAGTTCTACAGTCTCTTCCTCATAAATAGTTTGGTCATAATTAATGAATTTAGGGCATTCAAGCTCCAATATTTCATTTGTTGCCTTTTGTAGTTTACACTCCATAAGCTTTCCCTTGTCATTCAAAACCGAAAAATTACTACTAACTTTCAAAGTATCATAGTGAAGGTCATGAACCTCATCCTCCAAAGTAGGTATGATAGAATCTGCAACAAATAAAGAGTGAGTGTGGACATTTACAAAAGACTCCACACTAGGTGGACTAGGAATACTAGCACTAACAGACATCGAATGACATGGCAAAAAATCTATATTATCGATCAATCTTTGAACATTGCCTACCAACATAACGCCCATTGGGGAATCTACATATACTGACAGAGTACCCTTTCCAAACAGGACGTCTTTACTTGGAATACAATAAGCAGCATCAGAACCAAGCAGAAATTCAATATCCTTTACTTCCCGGATATTTGAATGAAGACCCCCATCAGCAAATGAAAACCCTTTATCTAAAAAACCCTTCACTGCCGTGCCGAGCATCGGCAAATTCAACTTAATCTTTATTTCAGGAATAACCATGGCTGGAATCTTATAACGACCATTTCCTAGTGTAATAGGCACCTGAACTACCTTGCTCCGATAAGTTTTAACACCATTGAAACCATGAATTGTAAGATTAACATTATTTCTGATAGTTTCAAAGTCATAAGTATCAGCTAATTTCTGTGAAACAAAAGTACTTTGAGACCCACTGTCTTTTATACCCCTATACAAGCGCTCTTGTCCAACAATGCCAAAAGTGAAAGTAGGAAGAACAGAGTCACTAACGAAATTTGAGAACACTGTAACCCCATTATTTGTTTCTGTGCTTGCTATAGCTTCTTCACTTTTCTTACAATCAGATGAATTATCTTTGTTACACAGAAAAGAAAAATGCCAGCCAAAACATTTAAAACACTTTTGTTTAAACCTAAAATTACATTTAGCAGTGGGATGCGAAAAACTAGCACATTTCAAACAGCCTTTAAAATACTTCAATTTATCTACTTTAGACTGAGGAGTAGGAAATTTTGTACATTTATATAGTAAATGATTGAAATCCTTACCATGAACCTTAGAACATAACGAACAACTAGGTAGGACTTTATTCTTAGGAGAATGCACTTTAACTGCCAAACTAGCAAAACTATCAGCATTTTCAGCACTACCATTGCATGATAAGGAATGCTTTGAAGGCGTAACATTTGACACTTTTCTCGAGTTTTCATACCTCTCGCAAGCTACAAAAAAGTTATCCAAAATTTCCGTAATTGAAGGAGAAGTCTTATTAGTAATTTGCACTAACTCTTTTCTAAATTCATCATTCAAACCTAGCCAAGCAAAATAAGTCAAAAAATCATCAGAGGACATTTGCAAAACCTTAGTAGACTCACATAAATTCCTTAACCTAGATACATAATTAAATGGGTCATCACCTGGATTTAGTTTCAACTCTGTTAGTTTCTTAACGGTGGAAGACTTCCTAACTTCTTCCGAAGCAAAAGCTTTAATCAAGAGCGATTTAGCATCTTGGTAACTCTGTTTATCTGCTTCAAGAGAATTCAACAAAACCTTAGCCCGACCTTCAACTTGCTGTTTAAGCAAAAGTAACAAATCCCTATCGGGATATTTATAAACACCAGTAGTTGCCTCAAATTCTACAAAAAACTGTAAGAGATCCTCATTTTCCTTGCTACTAAATTTTGGGAGGGGCGCTGTTGGCTGCTTTAATAAACTAAGAGCTGTGTCCGTGACACTACGGGAAGGAGAAACTTCAAGTAAAGGCAAACATCTCTCTATCTTCTCTAAATAATCAATACAACCCAAACATTCCTCTTCTAATTCGAGTTCTGTAACTGCGCTATCCTCAAACTTTAAATTTTGAATTTTAGAATCCAAGTCTAACAAACCCTTCTGGTAACTTAACAGGAGACACTTTTCCGATATTTTCCGGGATGCAGTAAAATTTGCATAGGACCCCAATTTATTAAAGGCATCAGTTACTTTCTTACGAATAACCTTTCTCTGAGTAATAAGCAATTTTAAATTTGACATTATATCTTACTTGACAAAAAATCACCAACAACAAAGATCGTTAATAGAAAACCCGTGGGAGTGAGCTACAGCTAAACTAGTACAACCTAATTTTGAGAGCCTCTTAATTAATTACCTAACATGCAACTATCCTGTCACGGTCGCCATGAACTAAATTTTATCAAGGAGACACCAAAAACACTGGTAAAAACTATAGGCACCAAGGAAACACATAAAATAATTAATTTGTATATTAACAATATACTAACAAATAGAGAACTTCCCTTAAGTAAACATAAGCAACTTAAATAAACTATTAGAGGCTCTCAATAACTGCCCGAGGTCCTGAAGTAATTACAGCTAGATGCGAAGTAGTGGGTATAACACAATGTCTCCATTCAGTTCGGTAATCACCTGTAAATTTCGATAGGTCATCAATTAAAATTACCAAGCAGAACTAAAGGTTATGAAAATGGCCTATCATTCCTGGCTTACCAGTCAATTACACATTTAATCAATTTGACATAAAATGGCTATTGACTAACCTAGAACAATCGAATAATGTTGACTGGATACTCCCTAAAGGATAAACAATTGCTAACGTTAACCTGGATATATGCCAAGACACAAGACACTTAAATTTGGCTCATAGATGATTACATATATATTAAAGACATGCAAGGCCTTACTTAAGAAATAGCTTTCCTAAGCTGGAATTTACAAAGGGCTTGACTTGAGACCCACTCTCTAGTTGACCCTTACCTGTAATTAATTCCAGAGCGGCAAATGGCAATATTAAGAGGTTATGTTCTGGCTCTTGATCAAGCCTCTTGACACGACGAGGACGAGCGTTGTAGAACTTCATCAAATCACGGCACTTTGTTCAACATGGTAGGTCACTCCCAAGGATCAATCTACACCACGATCATGGCTGGTACATAGGGCTTTTAAAAGTAGGAGAAAATCTTATCCATCAAAGCCCTAGTGATAAAAGCACAAGGTTAAAATCTCCTACGAGAGTGTGGCTTCCGAGTCGGAGACAATTCGTTGCCAGACTGCTTCGGTTAACTAAGTCAGTACCGAAGTAAACATTTTTTCCCGATAACAACGGGTAACAGGTAAAAGGGTCTATTTAAAAGTGGGTCAAGGGTAATTACATAAGGGAAAAGTAATTAATATAAATTAACCAATTTACATATCTTATGTCTTAACATATGAAAGACGTTAATAATATACTAAAATTAAATTTCTTTTAGCATATTACTTCTGACAGGGGAACCACTTTCACCTCTCAATTGTGGACGTCATTAGCGAATCTCCTGGGCATCACCCTACATCAGACAACGGCCTACAACCCCGCTGCCAATGGAATGGTTGAACGTTTTCATCGCACCCTCAAAGCAGCTTTGATGTCCCGCTGCAAGGATTGCAACTGGTTTACTCAGCTTCCCTGGGTCCTCCTTGGACTAAGGACCACTCCTAAAGACGCCCTCGACGTCTCGGCAGCCGAAATGGTGTATGGCGACCCGTTGGTCGTCCCTGCCGAGTTTTTTTCCTTCTACAACCTCCTCCGACGATCTCCAGCGCATACGTCACGTCGTGGGAAAATTTACTCCGTGCCGCCAGACTTACAAGCCCCCAGCGAAGCATCACATACCAACGGACTTGCACTTTGCAATGCACGTCTTCCCGCGCAACGACACCAGCAAGCCATCATTAACGCCCCCTTACACGGGCCCTTTCCTTGTGATCCGACGCAGTCCGAAAGCATTCCTCCTAAACATTCGGGGCAAAGAAGACTGGGTCTCCATTGATCGTCTAAAACCTGCTTATCTTCTGCCAGATGACCCGCCTACAGTTCGCCTCTCTAGATCAGGGCGCCCTATTTAACATGTACAGTATGTCATTTTTAGGGGGGGGGGGGGGGCCTGTACCAACCGTGTTTCACACAATTGTACATAATTCCTTTTGTATATATTATGCTTGTATCTTCGCTCCTCCCTCGCACTAAAAAGAACCTGAATGATCATGTCTCCGGTTTTGCTCTGTATCATTGTCTGTCTCTCGAACATGTCACGTCCTGTTGCCTTGAGGTTTTGTATATAAAGCAGAGTGTTCCTTAATAAATAACTCAGTCGTTTCCAATCTGCCTTTGAGTTCACACCCTTACTAGGCACCGTCACAGTGGTGTAAGTTACAGCATTTGGATGCTCCCACTAGTACACATCATTTCTGCTGATGATCAATAGTCTACTTTAGCAATTATTTTGGAGTATAAAAGGCATTTGATGAGTTAGCGTTTTCATAAAAAAAAGATTCTTGGTACAATTTACGATTAATAGAATTTTTTTTTTTAATTTGAACCTGATATACATATATATGGAATCAAAATAACCCTATTTACGTGAAATCCAATCACAACATACGCTTTTATCATTAAAGCATGTGTTTAGACGTCAAATTTGTTGAGCTTCAGCATGAATTAGCCAAGTTATTGGGAAAGTACGGTTTTCGTATTGTAAGAAAAAAAAAAGAAAGAAAAAAAATTGCATACAGGTCTAGTGCAATACTTACCCACATCTGGGTCTATCATCCTAACCTTTTTTTTATTTTAAAGGCCTTGATATATAGAACAACAACATGGTAAACTACTCCGTACTTTAGAGATAAACACAAACTCCTGCAGTAAATGAACGACTTTCCTGTGGCAGTTTAATGTTAACTTCGCTCAACTTCGCTCGCCATCATCTTTAAAGGCATATCTCATGGACGCACTATGAACCGAGGGATCTTATAATGACGCAAGAAATTGTTTGGTGATATTATTTCTGCTTTATTTTTTCAACAGTTTTAATCTTCATGAAGTGAATATCTTTATAGTGTATGTATATATATATATATATATATATATATATATATATATATATATATATATATATATATATATATATATATATATACATGTGTATATATACATGTATAATGTATATATATATATATATATATATATATATATATATATATATATATATATATATATAATACATATAATACATATAATATATGCACACACACACACTGCATATTTGTGTGTTGTGTTTCTGTCTATTCATATATGTATGTGGGTTTCTATGTATAAATGTTTGTGTCTATATATATATATATATATATATATATATATATATATATATATATATATATATATATATATATATATATATATATATATATATATATATATATATATATATATTCATTTATGTGTATATGTGTGTATGTGTATGTATGTATGTGTTTGTCTACAAATTTTTATGTATTTCTATTGTATATATAAATATTTATGTATAGCTACATACGTGTGTATGTATATATGCATACATATTGATTTAGTAATGCATCTACATATCCACTCACATACATGCACATGAAAACCATATGAACGTATTTGCGTTCTCTGTAATTTCGTCTCTGGCCCGCAATGTAAGCTCTTCCAATAGCACCAATTTCCATTAGGGCTTCGTCCGATTTGCAAGTCACAGCAGCTAATAGAATAGACTCCGTTTCATGACGTCTTCAGTCCAACTGGTGCGAGAATTCGTGTCCCAATTTAGCTTTGGTAAATGATTAACTGAAATGCGCAGTTACTGTTTTTATTAGATTAAGCGTTGCAATTTGAATGTTTCACTTCGACGATGTAAGTAAAATCAGTTTTCGAGATGTGAAAGATAATTTAATATATTTGAAGAGATGGGGTGGATAACTTTATTAGGTGTTTGAGTAGATGTTCTGTAAGGATATTCTTAACTGCTTTCTACTCATAAGTGAAGACATGATAGAATTAATTCACATGTTCTTATTTTAGTTTTTCAGTAAAAAATTAAATCTAGCGATTTATTTCTTTTGAATTGGATGTTTATGATGACTACGATCGTTTTTACTTCTTATTTTGCATTTTTAAAGTAAGCTCTTTCAAGCTGTACATAATAGACATTTATTTATAAACTAATAATCTCAAAGAGAGAGAGAGAGAGAGAGAGAGAGAGAGAGAGAGAGAGAGAGAGAGAGAGAGAGAGACTTTAAGTGTTGAAGTTATTTTGGATATTTTACCGAACTGTGTCAAATGTCTAAACAGGTATGCTGAAGGTAACAATCTGTTCCCTATTTTGCAATTTGGATTTTACAAGGGCCTCGGAACACGTGATACCCTTCTTATAATCACCTATGCTTGATTGTGGTCAGGACGTTCATATGGTTGTTCTTAAGTGTAATGCTGCCTTTATGTGATTCAAGCATGAGGCCCTTGTTTTCCAAT
>NC_090744.1:105286491-105298991 GCF_036898095.1 Palaemon carinicauda | reverse complement strand
TACTCCCTAGTTTGCAATTTGGTTTTCGTAAAGGTTGGAGCATGTGATGCCCTTCTTACAATCTCCAATGCTGTACAGAAATCCCTTGATTGTGGTCGGAAGTTCGTATGATTGGCCTTGATTTTAATGCTGCCTTTGACCGTGTTAATCATGAGGCCCTTGTTTTCAAACTGAAACAGTTGGGAGTGGGTGGGTCATTTCTTAGCATTATTATTGATTTTTTAAGTAATAGATCTCAAAGAGTAGTTGTTGATGGGCACCATAGTGATTATAGGAATGTGATATCCGGTGTTCCACAGGGTAGTGTTCTTGGCCCATTACTTTTCATACTATATACACATGACATGTGGTTTGGCCTAGAAAACAAGCTTGTTGCATATGCAGATGATGCTACTCTCTTTGCATCAATTCCATCCCCTGAATGTAGATCTGGGGTTGGTGAATCCCTTAATAGAGATTTAGCTAGAATTAGTGCATGGTGCAAATTATGGGGTATGAAGTTGAATCCTAACAAAACTCAAAGTATGATTGTAAGTAGGTCAAGGACAGTGGCTCCTCAACACCCGGATCTCAGTATTGATAATGTTTCTTTAAATTTTTATGATTCTTTCAAAATTTTAGGTGTGATTCTCGACAGCAAATTTACTTTTGAGGAACATATAAGGTCTGTGTCTTCTTCAATTGCACAAAAAAATAGGCTCATTGAGAAGGTCTTTCAAGATTTTCGGTGATCAATCTATTCTGAAGAAGTGTTTTAATTCTTTCACTCTACCTTGTTTTGAGTATTGTTCTCCTGTCTGGTCTTCAGCTGCTGATTCTCATCTTAATTTGTTGGACAGAAACTTACGGTCTATTAAATTTCTTATTCCTGATCTAGATATTAATCTCTGGCACCGTCGTTCAATTAGTTCATTATGCATGTTGCATAAGATTTTTCATAACTCTGACCATCCTTTACATTCAGATCTCCCTGGACAATTCTATCCTTTTCGTAATACTAGGCAGGCAGTTAATTCTAATAGCCAGGCCTTCTCCATCATGAGGCTCAATACTACGCAGTACTCTAGATGTTTTATTCCACCTGATACCAAGTTGTGGAATGATCTTCCTAATCGGGTAGTTGAATCAGTAGAACTTCAAAAGTTCAAAGTTGGAGCAAATGCTTTTTTGTTGACCAGGCGGACATGAGTCTTTTTATAGTTTATTTATGACATATTTGTTTTTGATGTTGTTAATGGTTTACATATGACATGTCTGTTTTGACGTTGTTATTTTTTTTTTAGAATGATTTATTGTTGATTAGTTCTCTTCATTTATTTATTTCCTTATTTCCTTTCCTCACTGGGCTATTTTTCACTGTTGGAGCCCCTGGGCTTATAGCATCCTGCTTTTCCAACTAGGGTTGTAGGTTGGATAGTAATAATGATAATAGGCTATATTGCAGGAAAAGTAGGTTTATGTATTATAGTTTAACGGTTTAATGGGCACTCATGAATGGCAGAGGCAAGGGACAGTGACATTGCCCTACCCATAGGACAATGCCTTAGAGACTGACCATCTATACTGTACAAATAATCATCGCCCAAGCCCCGTTAACACCGATCCTAGGACCAGGGAGGGTCGGGCAATGGTTGCTGATGACTCGGCAGGTAGACCTATAGGCTCTCCCAAACTAAGATGGTGAGATTGCAGCCACTATAAGTACTAAAGAGTTTTAGCAGGACGCGAGCCTCAGTCCGATGACGTTACCAATAGGCCTCCAAAAGCCTTATTACTACTGAAGAGGCTTTTTATTTTTCCGTTCTTAGTGCATCATTCAATACAATTTCAGGGTAGTTCAACTTCTTCCCGATAGTCCCAGTCTCATTTATTTCACGGAGGATCCATTTTCCAACCAATAATAAGAATAACAATGACTAACAATGATGATGCTTTCATCATCACTGTATGTAGACTCGCACACTCCAGTTCCTGTTCATAATTATTATATTGCAATCTGCATTTCATCAACACCTGACATTGTATTTGCCAGCCCATCAGTTGCTTCATTAACAAGACTTGGCAGAGTGGAAATAGAATTTTAGCTTCTGTCTCTATAGAGGAGGAGGCAAGAGCAGCAATATTAGTTATTGCTTGATTCAAGGGGTCAGAAGCTCATATTTATAAGTTAGAGATTGGGTATTTTTAAATACTGTATTTAGCTATGTGGTAAAATTCTATGTATTTATATGCATACGTTCTCCATAAATACGTCTGGTGATTGGACTTGGGTCTGTGGAGAGAATTGTTCAAAAAGTACTCATAATCCGGGAGAGGATTTTTTTTTCTTTATTAATTTTACTTTTTTTTTATGTAAGCCATGTGCCCTGCGCGTATTCAAATTTTCGGTTTTTTGTGTTTAGGCAACGGTGCACTGTTAAAAAATTTGTAATAAAAAACCGTAAAATTCTAGCAACATATACTCCAGGGCTTATACCGTTTTAAAAAACCGTTATATAGACGTAAAAGATTGATATTACGGTCACCAACCCGTAAAAGACAATAACAAAGTAAGGTAAAATTACGATTGTCTGTATTTAACTGAAATACGGTTAAGAACAGTATATTTTTACGGTCCTTTCTGACAGTGCACGTCACTTACATTTCAACAGAAAAATCATGAATGCTGATAAACATTCATATGTGAACATTTATTTCATTGATTCAATCATAGAAAAAAAATAATCGGCAGCATAGTGAAGAACCTGACTAATTTGAGGAATTTTCCCCCAAGAAACTCCTTTTAGGATGAAATCTGCTCGAGGGTATAAATCGCAAAATTTCGACTCTTCAAAGAACCTCTATGAAATGCCTCATACGTCAAAGCTCAGCCTCTCTTCCAATCAAATCGCTCCCAAACTCTGTAATGTCCTCCTGTGAACCGGTGAAAGGAGGAGTCATTACAAAGCCCATGATTAATGGCCCAAGTTTCTTGGCTCCTGCAGAAATGGCTTCGCCGTAACGATCAATCGCTAAGATAACCAGACAATGGTTGGATGGCAATATCCTTGTGATCCTGAAGATAGAAGAGGAGAAAAAATCCTTGTTAGGATGGAAAGGATGTACGCTAGGGAACGAAAGCCAGTTTAATCTTCTTAATGCTTCTATTTATAAAATACATCTGAAAATTGTGAATTCGCTTTTATTCTTGTAAAGTGGAAATGGAAGGATTATTTCGATTTACGTATATTATTTGGAAGCATTTGAAATATTTAATGGTGTATAGAGAGTTCTAATAATTTCAGTGGTAAACTTGTATGTATATACAAATGTATATATATATACTCAAATAATCCATATATTATACTACCTTATTATCGGTTTTCTCTCTATACATTGGGATCAGAGACCCAAGGGGGGATCCATTCAAAGATAATAGCTTCTGGTTGGCCGGGGAATCGAACTCTGGTCCGAAAACTTGTACGACAGTGACATACCATATATATATATATATATATATATATATATATATATATATATATATATATATATATATATATATATATATATATATATATAATGTATATGTATATGTATATGTATATGTATAAATATATATATTATATATATATATATATATATATATATATATATATATATGATAATGATATACAGTATATATGTATGTATATATTCATTATGTATAATTGCATGTCTTGTGCTTTCGTGAGCATGTGCATTTAGATATGTATGAGTATATTTTATATGCTTAAGGAGAGAGAGAGAGAGAGAGAGAGAGAGAGAGAGAGAGAGAGAGAGAGAGAGAGAGAGAGAGGAGAGAGAGAGAGTGAGAGTTTTGCAACAGCCTGTTATCGTTCCTGATGGATGAGGTATACTGTATGTGATAAGCGATGATATTGATTACATCAGGTCATTTTAACACATCAGTTATCAAAAGAAATGGTGAAAAAAAACCCATTAAATTAACGTTGATTTTAGTGTATAGGGCCAATTTATCTCTCTCTCTCTCTCTCTCCTCTCTCTCTCTCTCTCTCTCTCTCTCTCTCTCTCTCTCTCTCTCTCTCTCTCACACACACATGCGCACACACGCATGCGTGCGTGGAAAGGAAACTGTAAATATCTAACTTGCAACCAATGTACCATAAAATTTTGAAATTTATTCTCAAATTGTCAAATTTCCGATAAGATTTTCTTTCGCTATGTTTTGATTGTGTTCACACTGAATATAAACTTCGTATTTGCAGACTCGTCATTTTTACTGTGGTCCATTGAAAAGAAACAAAGAATGGAAAAGGGGCCTTTTCAAGTTTAGAGGAGCTCTCTTGAATACAGATTACCAATGAATGACTTAGAGAGAATAGAGGGAAGGAAGTGAGGCTGGAAATATTGAATGGAAATTATTATATCTAAATAGTAGTGTGTAGTTATGAAGTCTCTCGCGGCACGGACGTTGTATATTATTATCATTATTATTATTTATATATCAATACGATAGCGTGCGTGTTATTTATTTCCCCCCGCTTTAAAGAAAACGGAAATAATTTCATGGTATACTCTTACAAATTCACATTAGATTTTGATAACTTAACCAAAGCACATCTTATATAGTTTTCCCAATTTTGATTTTAGCACCTGACTCTTTTTCTTTAAATATTAGACAAAATATTGAGCTCTATGAATTTCCATAACCTAGATTATAAAATTAATCTTGGGACATTTTATTCAAACATGTATAGGTTAGGAACAAGATGTAGTACTGAAAATATAATTTGCTGTAATTTACACGGGATCCCCTAGTTATTATTATTATTATTATTATTATTATTATTATTATTATTATTATTATTATATATTCTTTTTTCTTTTTCTTCTTTCTATTATTTCTTTTTCTCCCTTTCTTTCTCTTTCTCTTTCTCTTTCCCTCTCTCATTTTCCCTTTCTTTCTTTTTTATCTCACTCTTTCTCTCTCTCTCTCTCTCTCTCTCTCTCTCTCTCTCTCTCTCTCTCTCTCTCTCTCTCTCTCTCTCTCTCTCTCTAAATATTAGGTCACGAAGTTTTCCTACAAGATACATTTTCAATTCTGTCCCAATTTCTGAATAGCCCGGACGTGTGGCGTAAAAGTTTGACAACATTTGACTAAGTAACGAAGAAAGTCGATGTTTCTATTTATATTCATGAGCCTGTGCAAGATTGTTTGGATCCTTGATGGAAGCCATTAAAGAAAATAAAGATGTCTATATATGGAAAGTTCATAAAGTAATCTTGAATAGCTGAGTTTTAAAAGTGAAAAAAAAAATGTTTCTTGGTGTAGAGGAACTGTGAAAGAAGTCAAGAAAGCGAGTTGTAAAATGTGATTTAAAAAAAAAAAAATTTAATGCATTTTACGTATAATGAAGAACCTTGTTTGGTATTAAATCATTTTTATGGAGTATGATAGTTTTATTTGAATTAATTAAACCGTTGTTTTTTTCCTGAAAACTATTTTAATTGCATTTTAATTTAAAACAATTCAGTGTAGATTCATGCTTTTTATACATTTGTAGTCTATCAGGGTGGAATCTCGCATACACACAGTACATTTAAAGATTCAATAGGTAATATACATATGAAAATACGCATATATACATAATTCATTTTGAAATAAAGTATACTATCACCTGAGCAAAACATGATGTGCAATACAATAGTTATTAATCATATACCTCCCAAAAATCCTGTATCCCTCTCATCTCTTAAAACAAGCCTAACTTTCGGCATTTCATTAAACAAAAAATGGAAATTCCAAAGCCAGTCGAACGATTGAAGTTTTGAAACTGCTCATTTTGGCCATTTATTTCTATATCTTTTTGCCTTTCTCTCATTCCACTGTAAACACATTCTCAAACCATTTTAAATGATGAATTTAGGAGCCCTCTCTCTCTCTCTCTCTCTCTCTCTCTCCTCTCTCTCTCTCTCTCTCTCTCTCTCTCTCTCTCTCTCTCTCTCTCTCTCTCTCTCTCTCTCTCTCTCTCTCATTAATTTGTTAATATTCACACACACACACACACACACACACACATATATATATATATATATATATATATATATATATATATATATATATATATATATATATATATATATATATATACTGAATGTATATACGTGTATATACATAGACATATATACTATATATATCAAGGTAAATATATGTCTGTATATATTTTTATGTGCTCATTATATATATATATATATATATATATATATATATATATATATATATATATATATATATACATATATAATCTATTTATTTATATGTACATGATTTATTTATTTCCGGTGTAACGAGCCGAGGGAAGGTTGTGAACTCAAAGGCAGTGTGAAAGCAACTGAGTTAGTTTATTAAAGAACACTCTCCTTTATATACAAAATCTCAAAGCAACAAGAATTTTCATGTTCAAATATTGACACTGTTACAGAGGAGAAAAGCAGACATGAATTTTCAGGTTCGTTTTAGTGCAAGGGGAGAGCGAAGATACAATTACAAAATGAACTATGTACGATCGTGTGACACACGGTTGGTACATGGCTTCCCCTCTAAAAATGACATACTGTACATGTTAAATAGGGCGCCCTGATCTAGAGAGGCGAACTGTAGGCGGGTCATCTGCCAGAAGATAAGCAGGTTTTAGACGATCAATTGAGACCCAGTCTTCTTTGCCACGAATGTTTAGTAGGAATGCTTTCGGACTGCGGCGGATCACAAGGATAGGGCCCGTGTAAGGGGGCGTTAGT
Source organism: Palaemon carinicauda (assembly GCF_036898095.1). Lineage (NCBI taxonomy): Eukaryota > Metazoa > Arthropoda > Malacostraca > Decapoda > Palaemonidae > Palaemon > Palaemon carinicauda. The sequence continues at coordinate 105,292,214 of NC_090744.1, read as the reverse complement.
GGTGGCTTGCTGGTGTCGTTGCGCAGGAAGATGTGCGTTGCAGAATGTAAGTCTGTTGGTATGTGATGCTTCGCTGGGGGCTTGTAAGTCTGGCGGCATGGAGTAAATTTTCCCACGACGTGACGTATGCGCTGGAGATCGTCGGAGGATGTTGAAGAAGGAAAAAATTCGGCAGGGACGACCAACGGGTCGCCATACACCATTTCAGCTGCCGAGACGTCGAGGGCGTCTTTAGGAGTGGTCCTTAATCCCAGGAGGACACAGGGAAGCTGAGTAAACCAGTTGGAATCCTTGCAGCGGGACATCAAAGCTGCTTTGAGGGTGCGATGAAAACGTTCAACCATTCCATTGGCAGGGGGGTTGTAGGCCGTTGTCTGATGTAAGGTGATGCCCAGGAGATTCGCTAATTATGTCCACAATTGAGAGGTGAAAGTGGTTCCCCTGTCAGAAGTAATATGCTCAGGGATACCAAATCTTGAAATCCATCCAGAGAGCAAGGCAGATGTACATGAGGCGGATGTTACTGTTTCCATGGGAATGGCTTCAGGCCAACGAGTGGAGCGGTCGATGACGGTAAACAGGTAACGATATCCTTGTGATGTGGGTAGGGGGCCTAAAATGTCGACATGAATGTGTGCGAAACGACGCTGAGGTTGAGGAAAGGTGCCCACTCCGGAATGCGTGTGTCGATGTACTTTGGAAGTTTGGCAAGAAGTACAGGCGCGGACCCAATCCTTAGCATCTTTAAAAATGCCGTGCCAAATGAACTTTGCCTTCAGCAGCTGTGCAGTAGAACGGCACGAGGGATGTGAAAGGCCGTGAATGAAATCAAACGCCTGTCGGCACAGGGGAGCAGGAATCCAAGGTCGCGGTCTACCAGTACTGACGTCACAGAGGAGGGTGGTGTTGGAGTCTTCGAGGGGAAAGTCTTCCCAACGGAGAGACGTGCAGGATGTCCTACATGCTTGATACTCTGGATCCTGTTGTTGGGCTTCAGCCAGGGCATTGTAATCCAATCCCAGTTGAACGGCAGCCAACGTGTTTCTTGACAGGGCATTGGCAACGGGATTCATTTTCCCAGGGACGTATTGAAGGGTGCAATTGTATTCAGCCATGGCGGAGAGATGTCAGTGTCGCCGGGCGGACCAGGCATCAGACTGTCGAGTAAAGGCGTGCACCAGAGGCATGTTGTCTGTGCGAATGACGAAGGGCGTACCTTCTAAGAAATGGCGAAAGTGACGGACAGCCAAGTGCACCGCCAGCAATTCTCGATCGAAGGTAGAATAACCCGATTCTGCCTTGGACAGTTTTCTGCTGAAGAAGGCCAATGGGCGGGGCGAGCCGTTGACCACCTGCTCGAGTACTGCACCAATAGCGACGTCGCTGGCATCGGTGGAGAGAAGGAGAGGGGCATGTGGGATAGGAAAAGTGAGAGCCGCAGCAGTTGATAGGGCCTTCTTTACATTGCAGAAGGCTGCATCTTGAAGGGGACCCCACTTCAGGTCCTTTGGCTTGCCCTTGAGGGAGGCATAGAAGGGAGCAAGAGTGGCGGCAATGGCTGCTATCTTCTCAGGGAGGGGGTGGACTCCTTCAGGAGTGATGCGGTGCCAAAGGTACACTTGTCGTACCGGACTACAAGGCCGTTTTGTTGCAGGCGGTCGAGCACGATGCGCAGGTGACGGAGGTGTCCCTCTTTTGAGGAGGAGAACGCAAGTATGTCATCCACATAACATACACAGGAAGGGAGGTCCCCTAAGATGCCATCCATGAGATGTTGAAACGTGGCCCCAGTATTACGAAGGCCAAAACAGGAGTAATTGAAGGTGTATGTACCAAACGGAGTGGTGATGGCGGTCTTGGGGATGTCTTCTGGGTTCATAGGCACCTGATAATACCCCTTCAGGAGATTGAGCGTAGAGAAAACCTTTGCTTTGTGCAGGTAGGAGGTCACGTCAGCAATGTTTGGGAGGGGGTAGTGATCTGGTTCTGTTTGCATGTTCAGGCGCCTGTAATCCCCGCACCGATGGAGGGAGCCGTCTTTCTTCAGAACGATGTGTAAGGGCTGGAGGCCTTTTGGCAAAGGCCCATTTCCTCCATGTCGGCGAACGTCTGTTTGGCAGCTGCCAATCGTTCCGGTGCCAGACGTCTGAATTTTGCGAAGACTGGGGGTCTCGTCGTCTTGATATGGTGATAGATACCGTGCTTGGCAGGAACCGTGGGCGTTTGGTGAAGTTCTGGACGGAAAACTTCCGGGTACGACGTGAGGAGGTGGGCGTAGGCATCCGTGGGTGCTCTAATGTGGAGAGCGACACCTCTTCAACCCGCCCCGGGTTGAAGAGGTGTCGACAAGTACGAGTCTGCGTTGACCAATCATCGGTGGGTGACATCGACCAGAAGGTTGAAATGAGAAAGGAAATCGGCACCGAGGATTTGCAATGTGACGTCAGCAACGAGAAACTTCTAATTGAATTTACCATTTCCGAACGATAATGTGAGGTTCTCGTAACCGTAGGTGGGTATCGCAGATCCGTTGGCAGCTACCTAGCGGACGTCGGCAGATGTAGACAGACTACGTCGTGTCTTGAAGAGTTTCCTTGGCAAAAGAGAACGACAAGCACCCGTGTCTACCAAAAATCGCACGCCCGTTCCTGCATCATGTAAAAAGAAAAGATTAGAAACATGGGAGGCCACCGCCACGAGCGATGGCCTACTTACACGTTTTTTGGCCACTGACAATCCTCGGCACATTTCTTCGCAGTTGCCCCGAATCTGAAGTAGTAGTAGCAAAACTGCGGCGGATGGGAGGTAGTAAGTGGCTGTAGAAGTCGTTTGTTGGGGCGCGAGCGATTGGTGGGTGGTGGGCGGCTTTGTCGCTGCTTCGGCACGTCACGGTGTGGGCGTGTATGTCCTATGGCATTCATGTCAGCTTCGGTTGATGTTGAATAGGCATCCTCTTCGTCAGGAGTGGAGGCGTTGATGGAGGTCTTGAAGTGGCTGTTCATAAGGGCGTCTGCTTTGGTCATCAAGTTCTTTATGGGTAAACTATCGACATCGAGTATAGCAGCGCATATAGGTCATGGTAAACGGCGTATCCAAAGGGCACGAAGTAGGTTAACTCACGAGGAGAGCCGTCTGCGGCAGGTTGAAGACGAGCGATACTCGTCATTTCCCTGAGGGCAAGCGAAGCCCTTTGGTCCCCCAACGGTTGTTGCGAGAGCTGAAAAAGCTTTGCTACACGGGCTGGCTGGCGACGGCGAGTACTGCTGCAGAAGGTATGTTTTGAGGGCGTCATACGCTATTGGGGTGTCTCCTTGTTCACAAAGCCAGTCGGATATTTCCGGGAAGGTGTCCTCGGGTATCGCCGCGAGAACATAATCTGCTTTGGTAGTTGAGCGAGTCACGCCCTTGATGCGAAACTGGACTTCTGCGTGCTGAAAGCAAGCAAACACCTCTCCGCTGGCGAACGGTGAAAGTTTCAATGGGGCAGTTGCAGCGCCAACTTCTGTAGAGTCCGTCATAGTACCAACGTTGGAGGGGCAAGGGTGGTGGGGGTGGAAGGCGGTTGGAGCGAGTCAACTCCCGGGGTCACCAATGTAACGAGCCGAGGGAAGGTTGTGAACTCAAAGGCAGTGTGAAAGCAACTGAATTAGTTTATTAAAGAACACACTCCTTTATATACAAAATCTCAAAGCAACAAGAATTTTCATGTTCAAATATTGACACTGTTACAGAGGAGAAAAGTAGACATGAATTTTCAGGTTCGTTTTAGTGCGAGGGGAGAGCGAAGATACAAGCACAAAATGAACTCTGTACGATCATGGGACACACGGTTGGTACACCGGTCACGGTCAAGGGCATGACCAGACGTATAACCACTCTCTCTCTCTCTCTCTCTCTCTCTCTCTCTCTCTCTCTCTCTCTCTCTCTCCGTCTCGAGGGTTTGTAGTTAGGAAATAGGTACAGGATGTAAAGGGTTGAATTTGTGTTTACGAGTGTGTGTGTGTGTATATATGTATATATATATATATATATATATATATATATATATATATATATATATATATATATATATATATATATATATATACATATACATATATATATATATATATATATATATATATATATATATATATATATATATATATATATATATAAATAAACAAGTCATTTTTTGACGGATCGCGTACACTAGTAGGGAGTAATGTAAGATGTAAATGAATGTATTTACTAAAAATATATTGAAAAATTAAATCTCAGACTGTAGTTTGAGGAAACTCTTTAAATTTCAGAGGATGTTTGTAACATAGCGGCAGAAATATTACTATATACTTGTATTCAGAAATTACTCGGAAATTGCTAGATACATTGAATGTCCCCTAAAAAAGCTATGTAATGTTGATTCACCTTGACTCAGGTATTGAGGTTCATAACTTATGTGGTAATGATTACAAAATGCCCTTACGTCTTTAAAAGAAATTATTGATATGTATTATATTTCAATTTGTTATCCCCAGGCTGTCATTTTATCTAAAATAGCCTATTTAAAATCAAAATTAAATGAAGGACTTTATCCTTCTATTGGAGGATTCAAACCAAGTGATTTGGGTAAGAGCGAGACGGAGGTGCCCTTTTTGAAAATGCCCCTAGGACCTCCGAGAGAGGGGACTTCCAAAGTAGGGTCAGAAATTAAGTGTGAAAGTATTTTATTTTATTTTTCAAAGTGTATTAAACCAACCTCAAAAACATCTTAGAAAGTATAAAGCTGCATTCAAATGATTAATTTTTTTTTCATAAGTGGCCCCCTCTCCTACCTCTATCTTGCTTCGCCCGCCTGTCACAGGGTAAAGGTGAGGTGGACCTTTTATTAACTTGCCCCAAAATCTGTAGCTACGAACTCATTAATTTAAATATATAACGTAAAATTCAGAATTTTCTTTCTATTGCATGCAATCCCTATTTTAAAGTGAGAAGCTTATCGGAAAATAGTGAAATAAAAAACTTTGTCATTTTCTTTTTCTTTTTTTTGCACTGCGGATCAAGAAGAATAGGAAACTTCATTAAGAGGTCCCATTCATAGAGAGCTTCTTTAGAAATCTTCCCCGCCAAAGTTTGCAGATGTCAATAACCTAATCTGGCCTCAACTTTTGACCATATTTCTATGAATTCGATGACCTATAGTCTAAGGCCGTGAAACCTACTATTAGATTTCCGACCTTGCTGCTTCTCGCCAATATCATTCATTAAATCATTCCTAAAATGGATAACACAGTATGTCAAATCTACGATGGGTTTCCTACTTTAGAGTGTAAGTATAAGGAATGAAATCGGTGAAAAGTGGCAATCCTGGATATATACAGTACTCCATGAGAGTGTCTTGGGTTTTGGAAACATCACCTTTAGTTTGATGATTTAGTCTTCGTCGTTTTTATTCATACCAAAAGAGTTAAAAAAATATAAAAATCTCATATCGTAAGCAATGATATATGTATAACGAAAACCCCAGTTGAAAAGGCTTCATCTTTCATATTATATATATCAAAATCATTATTTTTTTTCATTCTAGAAGAGTTGTTAAAACCCACAAAGAAATATAATGATAATATAAACTTTAATAATTATAAGATTCCAGCTATAGGATCTCCTGTCTATCTTTGTAATAGAACTCTTCCTCCTGTCCAAACTTTTCCTCCTGTCAAATCCTTTCCAAATTTCTGTCAACT
>NC_090744.1:105278991-105281491 GCF_036898095.1 Palaemon carinicauda | reverse complement strand
TGGGACTCGAACCCCAGTCTGGGGTTTACCAGGCAAGGACACTACAATCAGGCCACCACAACATAGGGTATGTTTAAATACTTTATTTAGCCATGTAGTAAAATTCTGTGTGTTTATTCTTACGTTATCCATAAATACGGCTGGTGATTAGACTTGGGTCTGTGGAGAGAATTGTTCCAAAGCTATTCTTAATCGGGGATAGATTTTTTTTTCATATAACATTAATTTTGTTTTAATATAATGGATGTGCCCTGCGCGTATTTAGATTTTTGGTTTCTTTTGTTTAAATAACGGTACACTGTTAAAAAATGTGTAATAAAAAAAAACCGTAAAAGTCTGGCAACATTCATTCCAGGATTTTTACAGTTTTTAAAAACGATTATATTGACGTAAAAGGGATATTTCTATCACAAACCCGTAAAAGATAATAACAAAGTTGGGTAAAATTACGGTCCCCTGTATTTTACCGAAATACGGATGAGAACTATATTTTTACGGAGAATTTCAGATAAAAATTACATTTCTTTCTAACAGTGTACGTCACTTGCATTTCAATAGAAAAATCACGAATGCTCTTAAACATTCTTATATAAACATTTATTTCATTTATACAATCATGGAAGAATTTCATAATATTAAATCAGCAGTATAATGAAGAACTTAACTAATTTCAGGAATCTCTTGCCAAAAAACTCCTTTTAGGATGAAATCTGCTCGAGGGTATAAATCGCCAAATTTTGACTCTTCAAAGAACCTCTGTGAAATGCCTCGTCCGTCAAAGCTCAGCTTCTCTTCCAATCAAATCGCTCCCAAACTCTGTAATGTCCTCCTGTGAACCGGTGAAAGGAGGAGTCATTACAAAGCCCATGATTAATGGCCCAAGTTTCTTGGCTCCTGCAGAAATGGCTTCGCCGTAACGATCAATCGCTAAGATAACCAGACAATGGTGGATGGCAATATCCTTGGGATCCTGAAGATAGAAGTGGAAAAAAAAAACGGAACACGTTCAATCTTCTTAATGCTTCTATTTATAAAATAGATCTGAAAATTGTGAATTCGCTTTTATTCTCGTAAATAGGAAATTCAATGATTATTCATATTTGCGTATATTTTTCGTAAGCATTTAAAATGTCTGATGGTGTATTTAGATATATATATTTTTTAATTCTGGTATTAAACTTGTATGTATATACTAATGTATACATGTACTCAAATAATCCATATATTATACTACCTTACTATCTGGATTCTCTCTCTACCTTGGGATCAGAGACCCAAAGGAGAATCCATAAAAAGATGATAGCTTCTGGTCGGCTGGGGAATACAACTCTGGTCCATAAACTTGTACGACAGTGACATACCATATGTATGTATGTATATATATATATATATATATATATATATATATATATATATATATATATATATATATATATATATAATCTTTGCATATATATATATATATATATATATATATTATATACAGTATATATGTATGCATGTATATATTCATTATGTATGATTGCATGTCTCTGCTTTCGTAATATAATATGATATATACTGTATTTAATATCATATATGTATTATATTATATGTATGTATGTATATATTCATTATGTATAATTGCATGTCTATGCTTTCGTAAGCATGTGCATTTAGATATGTATGAGTATATTTTATTTACTGGAGAGAGAGAGAGAGAGAGAGAGAGAGAGAGAGAGAGAGAGAGAGAGAGAGAGAGAGAGAGTCTTGCAACAGCCTGTTATCGTGCCTGATGGATGGGGTATATGTAATAAGCGATGACATTGATTACATCATGTCAATTCAACATTTCAAAAACAATCCGAGGAAAAAGAAAAATAATAAAAATTTAGTAATATGGCCCATTTCTCTCTTTCTTTCTCTCTCTCTCTCTCTCTCTCTCTCTCCTCTCTCTCTCTCTCTCTCTCTCTCTCTCTCTCTCTCTCTCTCATATGCGCACATATGCCCACGCACGCGCACGCAAAGGAAACTGTAAATATCTCACTTGCAACCAATGAACCATACAATTTAGAAATTTATTCTTAAACGGTCAAATTTCTGATAAGATTTTCTTTCGATATTTGATTTTGTTCACTGAATATAAACTTCGTATTTGCAGACTCGGCATTTTTACTGTGGTCCATTGAAAAGAAACAAAGAATGGAAAAGGGGCCTTTTCAAGTTTAGAATAGCTCTCTTGAATACACATTACCAATGAATGACTTGGCTAGAATAGAGGAAAGGAAGTCAGACTGGAAATATTGAATGAGAATTATATCCAAATAGTAGTATATAGTTACAAAGTCTCTCGCGGCACGGACGTTGTATATTTATTATTATTATTATTATTATTAATATTATTTATCATTATTATCATTATTAATGTTATTTTCATTATTATTATTATTATTATTATTATATACATATATTTTTTTCTCATATTTTTCTTTTCCTCAATTTCTCTTTTTCTTTATTTTTC
>NC_090744.1:105259547-105264547 GCF_036898095.1 Palaemon carinicauda | reverse complement strand
TTTATGATAAACATTTCAAGAAACATTTTTATGATAAACATTTCAAGAAACATTTTTTATGAGAAACATCTCACGAAACACTTTATGGGAAACATTTCGTGAAACACTTTATGGGAAACATTTCGCAAAACATTTTATGGGAAACATTTCGCGAAACACACTATGGGGAACATTTCACAAAACATTTTATGAGAAACAAGAGAAATGTTTGTGGTCAATAAATACAGATTCAAAGGATACGGATGCTAATATTAGCAATATCTTTAAGGAAATAAATAAACGTAATTGAGTCGTAGAGTTATAGTATTCCATTTTCCACAATTGATAGCAAAAATATACGTATAAAAACTGCCACACACGAGAGCAAAATATATACATAAATAAACAAACAGACACACACACACACATTGAAGAGTGTCCCAGTGGTTTTCAGCATTGTACCTCTGCACACTTTGCTGTGTATCCCGAACACAAAATATCCTAAAGGGAAAAAGATTACATACTGAAATCTTTCTCTATTTCAAAAGTTGTTGCACATAAACTGGAAAATTGAAACGATATATATCGTCCCAGCCCATTTTGAGCTAAAATACTGATTTTGGAGGATACTGGGAATTTAAATTAAGCTAGATTGATATCCCCATTTTTTAAAAGATGACATTTATTTCTCGAATTACGAAGCTTTTCCGTGGAAAGCAACGCAGTTGGAAGCAATTTTCAGTCGTTAGACTTTACAACTATTGAATGGTACTAGAACGTATGTGTAGCCACTGTATGTACCCATGGTTTTATATATTACATTTCATAAATATATTTTGAATATAATCTAATAGATAAAGCGCTTCATTGACATACCTATAATTCTGCTGTTAGTATAAGTTATTGGAACAAAATCTTATTGTTTTGAAAATATTCTAACTAAAAAATAAAGCACTTTAGTGATTCAACTATAACTATGGCATTAATACAGATTATTGGAACAAAAAATATATTATTTTGAATATATTCTAATAGAAAAAAGCGCTTAATTGATATAAATATATTTATGGCATTAATGCAGATTGTTGAAACAACAAAATGTAATATTATTTTGAATATATTTTAATAGATAAAACGCTTCAATGATATAACTATAATTGCGGCATTAATGCAGATTATGGAAACAATCTTCACTGTATTTCGAAAGATGATATTCTGGAGTATATTTCTGATTAATGGTGTTGAGAGGTGGTGCTACCACTGACCACATTTACAATAGTTCCAACCACTGGGCATTAAGTAGGTTTGCCTCAGAGTCGTGTTTGCTAGGGTCATAAGAAGCCCTTTTAGGCGAGATAAATCTTAATTAAATCAGGGTTTTCAGTGTCTTTATTAAAAAAGTATCTTGTTATTCTTCCAGAAAATATTTGAATATAAAATATTTTCTTTAATGAATAGGCTGGTCTTTGAAAATTTAAAATTTATTCCATATAAATTTTATATTTATTAGGTCAAAACCAGCATAGTTACTCTTACATTGCAGCTTTACACTAATATTACATTTTAGTAACCAAACATTTCATATCTCAAGGTAAATTTATGAGGTTTTGATCTCTCTCTCTCTCTCTCTCTCTCTCTCTCTCTCTCTCTCTCTCTCTCTCTCTCTCTCTCTCTCTGTATAGCAAGACTTAAAAAGGACTTACTTCCTTCATTACGAAACAGATATCTTTGCCTACATGGATTCGCATACAATGCCCAGAAGGAGAAAGTATCCTTTTTTAAAAAAAATCTATACTTTCAAGATCAAAAGCAACATTACAAAAGGTATATTTCAAAAAGAGTTCATGGGCCAAAATTAGATTACCTTCATCTGTTATGTCAACTTAAACCTTCAGTTAGATACTGAATATTGTCACGTTCTTTCCGAGAATAACCATTGTCGAATCTCCTCAGCACCATGGTCTTCAACTGTCTTGAGTTAAGAGTTCTCTTGCTTGAGGGTACACTCGGGCACGCTATTCTATCTGGTTTCTCTTCCTCTTGTTTTTATGAATTTTTTTAGAGTTTATATATAATAGATCTAATTTAATGTTGTTAATGATCTTAAAATATTTTTTGATAGTTATTTCCTCACTGGGCTATTTTCCCTGTTGGAACCCTTGAGTTTATAGAATCCAACAAGAATTGTAGCTTAGCTAATAATAATAATAATAATAATAATAATAATAATAATAATAATAATAATAATTATAATAATAATAATAATAATGAAGTGGAGGACCATTTGATACGATGAGAAATCTTCAGGCTTTTTAGAATTGTCTTAGATGCCTTCATTTGTCCTCTAAAAGAAAGAATAAATTTTGTAGTGAGATATGAAAAATGAATGGAGGAATTGAAAATTCTATTTGAATGAATTGGAATTAGAACTTGCTGACCTGCACGATTTGAAGAGTCGATAATATGGAATTGAAAAACTCGTAGAGAGAGAGAGAGAGAGAGAGAGAGAGAGAGAGAGAGAGAGAGAGAGAGAGAGAGAGATGTTTCTTCAATGTCCCATGTTGATTACATTTGAGTCGTGTTGACTATTGGAGTGACTCAACAATCGATGCTATATGGTCTTGTATTATAATTGTATGTGTAATCAACTTCATTTTAATCGCGTTACACATCACTCATCCTAAATAAATACTGAGATCGACATTTATAGTTCTAATGTAAATTGAAAAAATATAAGAAGTGAAATTAGGATCTATGAGACAATACCCTTGTGATCTTATTTCCATATGGTATCTTTCTGCCTCTAAGCCGTTACACTTATTCAGTAATTTGAGAAGCCATTAACATAATTTCAGAGACTCTTGCAATCGGTTGGTATATTTGTTTTGAGAATATGTACTGAATAATTAAAAACTTCGAACTTGTATATAAAATAAGACAATTTTTTTTTCAGATCGTTCCTGTCTCAATGAGCACGATTAACTCTGTTCTCTTCACGGGGAAGACTGAACAATTTAGGCAAGCTTATATTTAACACCATCTGTGAATAAGGTACGTGATAGTTGATTGATGGAGGTGGGGCAAATATAAGGTAAATGAAATTGTGGGCATGATATTTTTCGAAAATGAATGTCAACGCACTCTTGGGACATCTGCTCCCTATTAAAAAAAAAAAAAAAAAAAAATCAAGAATATCATAATATACGTAGCATATTCTTCCAACACTGTTAAAATATTTCCATAAAAACGGTAAATGCCTGGCAACATTTATTTCAGGAGTTTTACCGTTTCAAAAACGGATATATTGAAGTAAAGGAGGGATTTTAGCGTCACCAACCCGTAAAATATAACAAAATATGGTAAAATTACGGTCACCTGTATTTTACTGAAATACGGCTTAGAACAATATATATTATATATATATATATATATATATATATATATATATATATATATATATATATATATATATATATGTATATGTATATGTATATGTATATGTATATGTATATGTATATGTATATGTATATGTATATGTATATATATATATATATATATATATATATATATATATATATATATATATATATATATATATATATATATATATATATATATATATATATGTATATGTATATGTATATGTATATGTATATGTATATATATTACGGAGAATTTCCTAATTATACTATAGTCAAATAATACGCATAAACCAGTAAATATCCAACGCAAGAAAAGAGTTCAATTACCCGAAAGGCTCAGCCATTATCAGAAAGCGACTTCATTAGCTTAAGTGATTCTCTCCATTATCCGTCTCTCATTAGATAATTACCCAAGAAATTATTGACTGATAAATTACGATAGAAGTTTATTAAGGGAAGTAACGTCTTTTTATTGGAGAGGTTTTACGTGTACAAACGAAAGCTAATATTTTGGCAAGTGTTCGCTTCAACTTTTTTTGGTTTATTGTTTGTCTATATTACTCTCAATGTTGTTTATGATTCCTTGTTTATGTAATTCCTTTCCCCTTTGCTTGTTGATACTTTACCATGAAAAGGATTACAGGTTTTGTAGCCTCTGTCGTATTATTTCATTGTTTCTCTTGGTGTTCTCAATCATATATTCATAACTGTTCTGGTTTCAAATTCCTTATTTCCTCTTTTCACCAACCTAGTATGCCTTAATACAGTTTCGAATACCTTATTTCACCACTCCACCAACGTGTATTCCCTAATACGGTTTCGAATACCTTATTTCACCTCTCCACCAACCTAATATCTTCGTAGGATTTAGTCAATGGCATCCCAGGTCACTTTGGCAATTTTTATCAGGCATTCCATACCCAGCCACTCTAATCTCGCGCTCTTTAGCAGGCAACATGCTTGCAGAGATTTGCTTGCCTGGGTGAACGATGTAAATCGGTCCCGAGTTCTCTCTCGGCTCAGTGCAAACAAGATTGAATCCTTGGCAGAATTTGTCGGGACATAACAAGGAAAGGAAGCGTTTGCTGCAGCACATTTCTGGAGTTCAATGAGGTGGAGTTAATGGCAACGCCCTTGGTGAGAGGAGTGATTTTAAGGGTACGAAAGAGAAAATTATTTACAATTTGACGACTTCTGTTTGCTTGCGTAAAGCTTGATGGCATTGACGAGTTGATAAATAATTGTGAATTGATTTATATACACAAAGATGTTTACACATACACATACACACACAATGTATATACTTTAGATATAGATATATAGATATATATACCTTATATTAGTTAATCTAAAACAATACATTTTGAGTCATCCTCTCAACAATGTGTAATTGTTGCCATTCTTTTGATTACTCCATTCTGCGTAAAAACAGCTGAGCTTGATTTTGTGAGAGAGAGAGAGAGAGAGAGGAGAGAGAGAGAGAGAGAGAGAGAGAGAGAGAGAGAGAGAGAGAGAGAGAGAGAGATCTTTTAATTGAGAATTCCTTGAGAGAAGGTAAGTAAAAATAATACGTTGCGTATTCTATATTGAGGTTCCTTA